>NW_026729209.1:0-143539 GCF_030272615.1 Cryptomeria japonica | reverse complement strand
CATGAAAACGCGAAGGCAATTTACGACAATGACACAGAGAAATTTTTTGGATAGTCAATAGGTATTGGTTATCAAAGATTAAGGCAAGGTCTCATTGGAGAGAACATTGCACTTCAAATCTTTACAATGCAGCTGATACGATCATCAAGTCACAAGCTCATGCAAGGCAAGAATAAGAGTCACTCTAGGTGCAATATGCATTTCAAGGCACGATGAGGATCATGCATAGGTAAGACAAGGTCTACGTCGGATGCAAATGCTAGTTATCGCGAATGTAGGTGATCGCGAATGCATGTGATTGCAAGTGATCAAGGGATGCAATCGTTTTAGAAGAGTTAATCAAAGTTAGAAGGTCGACATGAGCGGAGTCATCACCACATCAAGCGCTCGCACATGTTCAGTATTAAGAGATATGCCGCATTCAATTACACACTTAGGATGAGTTATAAAGATCAAGCAAGTTGAGGTGGATCTAGTCGTCATTACATCCAATCACATTATTTCACAAGAAGGCATCTAGATTCAATGAATCTGGCTCATCTAGATAACTGCTACATGGGAACAAAGTTTGATGTTAACTACCCTCGTCATCTATTGGCCAAATTTTCTAAGGAGGACATGTGTCCTATCATTTGTAATTGTATCATTGGTCAAGTGTTTAATGCTTTGTAATGGGGTCAACAAACCTTAATTAATGTTTCTATCTTGTAATCGTGACCATTGATCTCAAATCGATCTGAGCCACTGAAATGTAATGAGAGCACTGTAAAAGGCCTCACTTCTTCATTTGTAAGGTTGATAGTCAATCGTTAGAAAATAGTTAGGTCAATAGACATTACATAGATAGTATTTTAGAATAGAGTAGAAAGAGAAGGCAAAGATTGTTGCCAAGACATTGTTGCAAAAGACATGTAAACTTCATTGAAGAAATTGTGAATTCTACGTGTTGATTAAACAATTTGCATGGTCTCTATACTTCTCAATTTTATTTCAAGTTATAAAGATGAATGGAAGAATTGTGTGATCAATGGTGAAATTCACATATCCATACTACTAACACTTTGTCGATGGTAAAGTGCCTTGCATGGTGAATTGGATCCATATTAGGCCATACTTAACTTCAATTATCATTCCTTCGTTGATATGCATCAACATGATGCTGTCTATGCTTATGGTGGTGGCCTTGTGGAGATGTTTGTTGCATGTTGAAGCAAGACTTAGTTAGAGTTTCATCAGAGATCATTCATTGCTCCTACATTATTAGAATTATATATCTCTCAACCCTATCCTTTTTCCCTTTTTTTAATCAAGTGAAATCTCTTGTTCCAGTAGTCATCCGAGCATTCAACGTAAGTCCCCTTGTAGGTACACTAAATCACATCAATACCATTGAAGCTATCCGACACATTAAGACCTAACATAAGAGAACCTTGGAGTCATCTCAAGTGATCCTTTATAGATCTTCAACATTTGAGAGTCTTTTTATCAAGAGAGGATAGAGTACCCTTGGTATTTTATTCTGTGTTCGATAGTGCATCAAAACACCATCAACAGAATTGGCGCTAGAAGCAAGGCATGATCGACAATGAATACATGAGCAGTGGATTCCGGTTCTTATCAAGTTAATTTTAAAGTAGTACGCACAAGAAAGGAAAGTGATCGGTAGAATATCAATTGGGCTTACAAACCAAAGAAGCATATCACACAGCTGGAACCAGTTGAGATTTCAAGTTACATATGAGATTTGCAAGATCTCTCTTATTCCAAAAAATTCAAAAAATCCAAAAATAGAAAATTGAAAAAAAAGGAAAGAATTCTCAATTGAGCAACAATGTCACGAAGATGAGCAAGAAGTTGATATCTCACAAATTTGGTGGAGATGGAATGCATAGCTTCATCCAAGTCATTTGTCTGAGTTTGCATCACCTAGACATTACAGAATGCATGAAATAAATGAACACAATGAAATGCATTTCTTCACATTCTTGTCAAGGATGGAATTAGCAACACAAGGAAAGATCTTCTTTTGGGATGTCCCCAAACTAGAGGCAGAGGAAGGCAATTTCAGTGTCCGAATGAGTAAAGATCCTCTTTCAAGATTCTTAGTGATGATTAAAAATCAGCTTGCCATCAAAGGCAAATTGTACTTGGAGAAAATATTGCTACTAACATGGTGTAGAATTCACAATGTACCTCACACCGAGTTTACTTGCTCACTTTGTGAAATGGCTATCAATCAAGAGAGGTATCAATTTGGATTGCCAAACTTATCCAAGGAGGAGTGTATCAAGAGTAGATATTGGAGCAAATACCTTGTAGCTGAATTTAAAAGAGCGCATGAACAAGACATCGCTACATCATCCAACAACGAAGGAAGCCAGTTGCAAGTCAATGACACACATTTACATGGCGATCAATGTATTATAGGACTTGCATTTAAGGAGTGCGCTACAACTGCATCCCAAGATAATGAATTATAGGAAGACAGTGTAAGTATGCAAATTGAGACAACAAAAATGACGAATGATGAACAACATGTCAGTTTGACAGTCAAGGAAGATAATGATTCACATCTATTGCAAGAGGAGTTCCTTGACGAATCCTCACTCTCACTATAAAAGGAGGTCCTTGAGAATGAATTGAAAGAAGTTTCAAGTAGTGATCTCGAAGGAGATACAGTCACATGGAGATATTGAAAAAAGAATTGCAGGTTATCACAAGTGAGCCTAAGTATGATGAACAATTTGAAGCGTCACACAAAACTATCATCATCGTCATGCTATTAGAGGGGGTGCTAAATGATATTATAGAAGAGACACAGTAGGAGTCACTGCCGACATTGTTCCAAGACAAGCAAGTTGCTATGAGTGGCATGATTCATCATCAACTTCGATCTCCCGAAGCAGTATTAGAAGAATGGCTAGGCGACAACATGATTTGACTCGATGATCAATATGTTATAGTGAGCGAAATCTTCACCTACCTCGCGTCCAAGGAAAATGAAGAAGTATTTGAAGACATTCAAGACACCAGGATATTAGCAAGCAAAGGTCAATGTGTGGAGACATCAAGGCATGAAGCTCTACAAAACATGGATTTTTGTGAAGATTATCAAGCAATTGAGGAAGAAAATGTAACAAATAGTGTAAATGACTTGGAGGGTCATCATGACTTGTAAATATAGGTGTCCTAGTTTAGTATAGTTTAGAGTTCATGTCTTTTACAATAAATGAGAATATACTGGTATTGGAACAAGAATGAGTAGGGAAAACTCGAAGGCCTTATATTCTAATGGTCTTCAATAACTTACCTTGATGTTGGATAACTAAGAAAGGAAAACAGTAATTGTAAGTGATTGTAAAGGAAAAAGTTTAAGTAATCAAATTCAAAAATATTTTGATAGCTCCCTTGTGGTCTTCCATCAAAAATAGAAGCAAATATTGTGGATTGTAGAATTCCAGTGGACTTCTCATCTTTACTCTTTACTTGTAATTAACGAAAGTATTTGTAGTGGATATCCTCCAAAGGATGACTTTCTTGGAGTAAAGATAATGCATATGTATAGATTTCAATTAAATGAATAATTTATAGTTGGTAATTAAATGATTAATTATATTTCTGGCCAGTTATTTTAAATTTTTATATGCATAAGTTTCAATTATATGGATAATTTACATTTTTCTAATTTTAAATTTAAATTATATACAGTTTCTCTAACATTCACTTTTTAATTCATAAAACATATGTTACTACTTTTTAATTTGTCTAGATAAACCATTCTTCATTCTTTTTTATAGTTAAATATCTGATTATTTGTTCAATTACATGTTTTCTTGGACAAGTGAAGTTGGTCCCATCGTTTGATATCCACAAACTATCATATGACCTCCGATAATGATACAAAGAGTGCTAAATAGATATCCATCTAAGTGGTGAGGGTAAAATAAATTCTGGTAAAGATAAACTAAACTGTACAGTCCGAGATGAAGAGGGGAAACCCCTGTTAATGTGCAACATTGAACCTGAAATATGGATTGATCAAGTTAAAGATGCATATAATCATCAAACTCATAGTACAGAGAGCTAAAAATGTCTGCTTGTGTGTCCATATATTAAAACGAGGAGCATATGACTGTCTGGTTGTATTTCTTGGACCTTATCATGACAAGAAACACTAGCAGCTGACTACAACGGACAAATATAACCTCCAAGTAGTAAACAAAACTGTGGAAAGGATCCCTCACATGACCATAGACAATTTAGTCGCAAAAGTCAAAGAGATAGATACGAAAATTAGAGTTTGCTATGAAGATTCAGCCTTTGAATGGGATGAAGATATGCTTGCATGAATGATG
Source organism: Cryptomeria japonica (assembly GCF_030272615.1). Classification (NCBI taxonomy): domain Eukaryota; kingdom Viridiplantae; phylum Streptophyta; class Pinopsida; order Cupressales; family Cupressaceae; genus Cryptomeria; species Cryptomeria japonica. The sequence goes on along the minus strand of NW_026729209.1, from coordinate 139,184 downwards.
GTCATGGATGCATGCTTTATTCTTGAGTTGAATGGACTTACCCAATTCCAGCCTTATTTTCGGCTTAAGAAACCTAAAATCAAAAGACGAGAGATTATACTGGACATTTTGAAGTTGGAAAATGAGATTCCTTTCTGTATTCTGAAAATGATCCTACAATTGGAATGGAAAGACTCTTTATTAGTACAAGATTGCTTATCCAAACCTTTGTGTGACTGGATTTATTCGTTCTCAAGCAAATCAGGAGAAATAGAATTTGTGAAACATATTGAAAGTGGTCCATTCCATCTATTAGATTTGTCAAGATAGATGATTGTAAATTTCTTATCAAATCCTGGTTCAGGTTGTGAGTCTACTATCCCTGTTAAATGTTGTGCTTGCAATGTTCATTGCTACACTTCTACTTGCATTGTTGCTCCAAATAGCGTTGCTTGTTTTAGAGGGACAAGCTTTTTCTTCTTAGTCTATTTCACATCCAAGGCAAGCCACCTTTCGAGTGATCCCTGTTCTGTCCTCCAACTATATTACTCTCAACATCACAAAGCTCTACAACACTTTCAGTTGCACTGACATGTTGATCATCTTGGCCCTCTTCTTTGTCTAGATCGAAATTGTGAACATGACTGCTTTCTATAGCATGTCTGTTAGTAGTGGTCCTGGCAGAATTAGAAGTCGTTCTGGTGACTGGCTTATCTCCATTGTCACTTGAGTCTATGCACTCTAGTTAACCAGCATCCTCCACCTTTCAGCAACATGCAAATGAATTAAATCCCTAAGAGCCAACTGTTTGCCCCACTCATTTGTCCCCTGTAACCTGTGGTGATCTCTAGGCTGATGTTTTGCAGACCCAATGCTGTCCTCGGAAGTTACGCCTTCTCTCATATTGATAACCACAACTGCCTCTGTATCATCCAATCTAAGCATGTCAAGATTGGTTTTTGACAGCCATTTGTTAAATGTCGATCAATTTGCCGTAAGAACATTGCAAAAGGAAGAAATCATGAAATAATATTGAATGCTCCCGCACTACTACATGGAATGGTCATGATGGCAATGTACAAATGTTGCAATAAAGTGCACATAGATTCTTATGTATAAATTGTTTTAATTCCAATTATTTATTAGTAAAGTTTGGATTTTGTCAATGTTCTCTTTAGTTAAAATATGGGCATGACAACTACAATAAATAATAAAGAATGCCAACTAGTGGGAATTTTGTTCTCTCCCACATGATATTATGGTTCTGGTCTTACTCTTAATACATTATCAATGCTTTAGAGTGCATGCCAACATGTCAAAACTACTTATATGACATTGTATCTAATTTAAAGTATCCACCTTGAAAATGAATTGGACTTCATATTCCTTAAAATGAAGGATACTAGTCAAATATTAAAGATTTTTTGTTTACAATCTAGAAAGTTTCAAAAGACATTGAGCCCTAACTTTTCTAAAAATTTGAAAAAAAATTAAAATATATTTTTGATTAATAAATATTTGTGTCAGTAATGTTTTATTCTTTCCCATTAGAAATGCCCTCTAGAATAAAACCGTAAATTTTATCTTTAATTTTTATAAAAAGGTATAATTTTTCCAATATATTGTAAAAAATTACTAGTGATTTTCTTTATACTTGAAACAAACACCCCTAAAATATTGAATTTCCATTGACGTTGAAGAGCGTTTCTGGCTGCCCTTTTCTTTGCCACTTCTTTCTTTGTACATTCACCCCTCCCAACCATCTCATCGTCTATAAATACTTCCACAACTATCTTTTCTTTATACATGACACATTTTCCAGTTTTTTGACATAATTCTTGAAGTTCTGAAACGGGATGCTTTTCCAATGTCTCCGGTGTGACCAGTGGTTCTAACAAATTCTTGAATTTCTACCATAAATGAAAGAAGAAGAAAGATGGTATCACTATACTCCATCATCTTAAAGTTTTGTATGAAAATATAAATCTTAGCAATAATAATAAATGAAAACATATGAAAATAAGAGTAGAAATTGAGTTGTGTTAATACCTCCCAAACTTCTTCCAAAGAAGAGTCAATATTTTGCAATAACTTACCACTGCTATCAATGTTATTGCTATCAAAGTTAATGCTATCAAGAAACATTGCACCTGCTATTGATTCAACTATATTAAACAAAACAGAGGGTGGGTTCAGATCTTTTTCGTTTTCGTTGATTTCTTTAGTGAATGTCTTCACCTACAAGACACCAAAAAATGAACTTTAGTAAGAATGTCTTCACCTACAAGACACCCAAAAAATATTTTGAAGAGTTACCATATCACTTAGGTCATCATACGGAATTGTGAGATGGTTATCAACTCCTAATTTTTGTACAGCAACTCGTGCCAGATTTTCGTTGCCCATAATTTCAGATCTTAAGCAGCTCAACACGCCTTCATTCTCGTGGGGATAAGTCATGTACAAATATTTTGCTATTGCTAGCTTAAAGAACAAAGTTCCAAGGAACTCCAATGATTCATAAGATCTCAGACCTGCTGATTCAACTGCTTTTGTGCATTCATCGCATCGTATGGAAGCGCTTCCAAATAGCATCTCCACAGGCTTACAAAATGACTCTCTCAACAAATCCTTCCTCTTGAAACTATACTTTAAGTTTCCTTCAATCTTGTCCAACACATCAGACTTATATGAAGGTTTCTGGATATCGGATTTTAAATTTTCAATAAACGTTTTGTTTTCATTGCACTTGCATTGTTTTTTCTTTGCTTTGTTTATTGGACCGGCAACAGTTTCGCTTGTAGAAGGATTCTCCTCTCGACTTAGCACTGGATTTAACATAGGCTTGAAGACCTGTAAATGCGTTTAATACTATGGAATTTTAAAAAATGCAATGTGTTTAATAATAACTAAACGCAATGTGTTTAATACAATGGAATTTAAAAAAAATGAATATCTTCTTACTTCCCAAACTTTCTCAAATGAAAATGCACTATCCACATGCACAGCTCCGACTAGGGCTTCAATTAGGTTTGCAAGAACCTTTGGAGGTTTAACATCGCTGTTTGATATAGATTCATCTGCCATAGCTTCTTCGCATTTATCAGCCTGTAAAAACACATCGAGAGGAAGAGTTCAATAGTGACTAAATAAGGAGTTTTTCAAAGGTTTCAATATGAAATACTCACCCTATTTTTCACAGCGTTATCTAATAGGTAGTTGTGAAACTTATTTTTTAGTGCAGCCCTTCCAAGGACATCATTCTCCACATTTATTGTGACTAATTTGACGAATGTTTTCTTATCGATTTCTTTACAAGTCTTGTATACGTTAATGGCAATCAGAAACTCTAATACTGCATCTCCAAAGAATTCTAGGCGGTGATAAGATTCTAGTGCTTCTTTCAATAAATCTTTGTTGTTGAAGCTGTATTTTAAAATTGATTCTATCTCATCTATTTCAGTTCGGAAATGTATCCACTCCATTTTCTCAGCCATAAAATAAACAAAAATGTTATTAAAATTGACGTTCTGTATGTAATTGATAGTTGGCTGGAACTTTACCACAATCTAAGAATTTTAAAAGTATATAACACAAAATGAGTAACAGATGGATTTTACGGTGTTTTCACAAAAATACATTAGAAACCTTTTTCATTTATACTATTGCAAAAGGGTTTCAAGGCTTGGGTTACGTCGATTCCATTCGGATAGAGATCATCTTAATTATACTATCCTCCACATAATAAAAACGGTTTTAACGCTTTATACAGTTCATGATTATTATTCATTAGATTTGAAATATGGTATTTTTGCTATACTAATAAATTAATTATATCATTTTAATTGATTTTATAAAATTTTGGTAGTAAAAATACAATCAGTAAGTAAAATAGGAGATAAAATTAAATTAAATTTAAATTATATAATCCCTATCTTGGGAGCCTTTCCGAAGTTCTTCAGAGTTATGGCTAGCTCTGACTTCTCTTTTGAAGATAACATTTTTCTGGCTGATTTTCTTGTTGATGGTACATTTTTCTGGCTGATTGTCTTGTTGATGGTACAGTTAGCTTCCGGGTGAAGTCCACAGATATTAATCGTCACGACGAAGTAAAATTTGGTAATGAGGAGTTTTAAACTCATGTTACAGCCCTTTTTGCGGCTGCTCATGCAGGGCGTGTTGACCTTATACACAATCTTCTGTCTGTAAATTCTTGCACATCAACATGAGAAAGTGAATAAAACTAATCATTTTTTATTTCACATCTTTACAATCCACTAAATTTTTTCATGTTACTTGAGGTCCAAAATTATTTTTTAAATGTTATAATAATTAATTTAAATTTTTTTTTGAAAGAGTTAATTGCATTGCTAGGAAGATCGTAAAACCTTTCTAGCGATGTATCTTTGAATGACCTATGAAATAATTTTGGAAGAAGAACACAATCAAGAATGAAATTACTACATAAAGTGGTAAAATTTGTTGTGTGAGTGGTTGGGCCTCATTTTACATTATGTTTATCAAAGCATGGTATCTGAATGTGCTATGAGATAGGAGTCTTAATAATGTTGCCCTCTTAGTTGTTTCCCTTGATGTCAAAGACACAAAATTCTTGATGTATTCACGGTGATGCATTTGGACAGTGGTACACAGTGATCAGTGTTGACATTCAGGTATGTACACAGTGATCAGTGTTGACATTCAGGTTTGTCATAAGATATTTTGTATTTGTTTCATATGGTTCATTAAGTATTCTTTTTATTTGATACATTATGTATCTTGTTTCACATTAGATATTAATGCCTTTTATGTCTCTGTCTCTAATAAGAAATTAACATCTTATCAAATGTTTTGTTGATAAGCTATTAACAACTTATTACATACAAGATGTATAAGTTATTAATAATCTTTTTCATTAAGGTTTGTAAGTATCAGGTGATAAGGCGTTAATTATAACTTGTTTTACACAAAGATGGTCACTTGATCAATAACAAATCTGTGAGTAATGGCATAACAAAAGACATGACTATGTGATGTTGACCTAGTTTGTGAAAACACTTTGTTATAAACTTATAACCATAGTATGTGCAAAAGATACTTTGGCATGATAAAGTGGTAATAAAAATGTCTTTGACTTTGAGCACAAATCGAGATATTCATAATGAGTGTCGATAGACAACATTATTATCGGAGTCCCTGCATACATACATGTATCAGTGCACCAAAAGAAAACATATCCAAATATAAGTGGTCATGAGAACCGTCCAAGGCTAAGAACAGTTTGCTAGTATAAAGTTACTTTGAGCATGTTAAAAATGTATAAAAATAAATAATACTATATACGAAACATACTTTACTGCTTGCATGTATCTTTGTTAAAAAACATACTTTTCTCATTTGTCGGCCAACTGAGCTATGAAGCGGCGGATTGACTGGAGCTTTCCTTGCAGACTTCTTAATTGCCGGAGGTTTAAAGGTGGAGGCATATCCATTATTGCTTTACCTCAATGCCTCTGTGAGAAACAATGTACCCTAGTAACTTGCCAGCTGTGACACCAAAGACGCACTTCTTTGGATTAAGTCTGAGCTTGCATGTCTCCATTCGGTCAAAGATCGGGCCCAGGATGGCTAGATGACTATCTCTGGTGACAGATTTGCATAACAAGTCATCAACATAGTCCTCCATCAAAGTGTGCATGAAATCATGAAAAATTGTTGTCATTGCTCTTTGATATGTTGCGCCTGCATTTTTAAGACTGAAGGGCATCACATTCCAATAGTAGGTACCCCAAGCACAGGTGAATGCTGTCTTATGCTGATCTTTAGGAGCAATGCGAATTTGGTTATAGCCGGAGAAACCATCCATCAATGAGAGCATCTCATATCCAGCAGTCATGTCCACTATGATATCTATGTTTGGCAATGGAAAATCATCCTTAGGGCATGCTTTATTGAGATCTCTAAAATCTGTACAGATTCTGATGCCCCCAGTTACTTTGCTAACTGGTACTAAATTTGAAATCCAGTCCGCATAATCAATGGGTCTAATGAAGCCCACATCTAGTAATTTTTTTAGTTCCACTTTGACCAAAAGAGCCACTTGGGGATGCATCTTTCTAAGTTTCTGTTTGACAGGCTTGGCATCGGCTTTTAGTGGCAAATGATGAAGAACCAATTATGGATCGAGGCCAGGCATATCTGCATAGGACCATGCAAAGCTGATCTTCTTCTCAAGAAAGAAATTGACAAAATCTATTTTTTCTTGTTGTGATAGAGAAGCAGCAAAATGAATGACCTTAGGGTTGTCAGGTGTACCCAAATTGATTTCCTCGGTCATTTCCACTAGCAATGTTTATTTGTCTTGACTTGATAGGGGTATGTCCACTCTTCCACCTTTGGGCGCCTCAGAGAGGTTTTCACCCGCAGGTACGTCTTTTATTTTGACTTTTGTATGATCAGAGAGTGCCTTATGGTTTTCACTCAAAGATCTATTCTTTTGATTTTTTACTTTTTCTTTTCTTTTTTCATTTTGATGACTGGAAGAGGGAGTTGACTCTCCAAAATATGCTGTGGAATCAGGTCAATAGCAAATCCTGCCTTATGATCACCTTGTGGTATGCCTTCCCGTAGTCCAAGGAATTCTGCAATTGCTTCGTCATTTTGAAAACAGTCCAATGTGAGCGGTTCTTATTGGTCATGTTGGATAAGCTGGGGATAGATGAGGGGCATGTCATCATCGGTTGTAAGGAGAGAAAGGGCTGATATGGTAAAGATATGAACATCGGTGGTATCACTATCCAAACTGCTTGTACCGGATTCGGAGCTTGGATCCCATAATGACTCTATCCAAGCATGGGGACAGGTTTTAGGAAGAGGAGTTATTTCATGTTTGTCTTCCATAGGCAAATTATCAGGGTCAATGAAAATATTGTCGAGGGCATAGGAGCTAGAAGAGAAAGAACTCCACTCCCAGTCATTAGAATCAGTTTTGGGTCGGGTATCCTCAGGTGTTGTTTCATCGTCAGAATCACCCCTTTTCTACACGTGGGCACTTTGGTAGATGTGGATCCAATTCGCAACGGTACAAAACCTAACCCTAAAGTTGGAGGTCACCTCTTGGGTATGACAGGTTCTAGCCTTCCATTGTTGTTCAGGCTTAAGCCACTGCAACCATCATATCCTTTCTTTTGCAACATAGTAAATCCTTTGCCGTATCGTTCCACTGGCAATCTGACAGGTGGGGTCTCAGTTGGATCTTTATAAAGCCAATCTATGACATCATCATCTACAGTTTCTTTGTCAAGTTCACCTCATCTTGTAAATGTAGTGGGAGGCTGATATTGAATAATGACCTTAGGTTCCTTTTGCAATAAATGCGGTTTGCCATATGATTTTGGAGATATTGGTGAATTCCCGATGAGGAATGTTTGATCCATTGAATATTCTCCACACCCTTGGTCCTGTATCTTCAATTTTCCTTTGACAACATCTAACAATTCATTAGGATCCACATAGCTATGTGATTTGGCCTCTCTATTGATTGGGACTTGCTGCCGAGGGGTACCCTTTAGAGTAGCACAAAATTGAAATGGATTAGGATCTCCTAGAATTGTTATCTCAGTTCCATTGTAAGGATATTTTAAACATTGATGATAGGTGGATGGAACTGCTTTCATTGCATGGATCCATGGATGACCAAGGATCATATTATTAGGGAGATCAAGGTCTAGGACTTGAAGGAAAGTGTTTTCTATCGCTGGACCGACTCTAATAGGCAATGTAATTATCCCTTTGGATGGGCGCTCAGCATCATCATAGGCTTTTATTGTTATTCTTCTGGAAGCATCAATGTCATTTTCTGTATATCCAAGGCCAATGACCACTCTCAAGGTACAAATATTAAGACCTGCTCCGCCATCTATCAAGACTCGTTGGATTTTACAATTATGGACAAAGACTTCAAGGTGCAAAGGATCATTATGAGGGAGCTTATCAGGTGAGATATCATTATCGGAAAATGTAACATTTTGGGAAACAGCTAGATGTCCAATCCGGGCTTGAAACTGGTCAACATCAATATCTGTCGGAACAGTGGACTCAATTAAAGCTTTATCCAGGACTGCACGATGCATGGGGGACATTTTTAATAATTCAAGGATTGATATTTGTGCAGGTGTCTTTCCTAGATGATCCAAGAGATTATACTGGCTTGCAGGAGTTGGCTTGGGAGGAGCTGCAGGAGCTCCTTTCAGGACTATTTTGGATTGACGAGTGGTGACTGCGCAAGAAGGATCTTGTCCCTTTATTCTCAGGGTATAAACATACTCATTTGATGCATGAAAACAATTAATGACATTATTATAACCAGAACTTGCATAATTTTCCGTTTGAGTAGAGTTTGAAGAAGATGCCTTCCCCTTGTCATGATCAAGCAAAGGAGTTTTGAAAATGGTGTGATCAGTGTTAGAGGTCACATGGGGTGGATCTACCTCAATTACTCCTTGCTCTAATAAATCTTGAATCATATGTTTCAATTGAAAACATGACGCGGTTTTATGTCCTTTGGACCGATGATACTCACAGTATGCATTATCATTCCACCAATGCGGTTTTACAGCTGGTTCTGCCTTGATTTCTGGTAGTTTAATAAATTTTGCTTGTATCAATTGTGTCATTACTGATTCAATAGGCTCTCCCAATGGTGTAAATTGTCGAGGAGGCCCATCCCTTGATCGAAAAGGTTTGCGTTGCTGGTTTTGTTCTTGGCCTTGTTGTTGATTATATTGTTGAGTATGCTGTTGTTGAGCATGCTGTTGGTATTGCGGCTGTTGAGTAACATGGCTCATTGGTGCTTGATTTTGTTCCATAGTTGACATATTAGGAACACTCAATTTCTTAATCGTGAATGGGGGTTGATTTGCATTCATCGCTCTTGCATCAACAACTCCATCATTAGTGACATTCTTGTTCTTATACCAAAATCTGTTTCTATCTCCCAAATAATTGGTGTTGTCACTGTCTTTATTGAGCTTGATAATTCCTTTAGCTACAAGAGCCATTTCAATGCTCATTCCTTTCTTAATGAGTTTCTCTATAGTACTGGGACTTTTCAATTTTAGCTCATACATGATTTCTGGGACCAAATTCTGGATAAACAGATTCACTTGTTGTTCCCCGGGTATATCGAGAGAAGAACGACTATACAAGCTTCGCCATCGCTGCAAGAAAGTCACTAATGATTCACCTTGCTTTTGCTTGGTGTTGCATAAATCTGACATGGTCACGTCACTGTCGATGTTGAACGTGAAATGAGATAAAAACTTTTGAGCCAATTCCGACCAAGTTTTTATATTTCCTGGCAGATGCAAATACCAATCCATGGCTTGTCTCGTGAGACTTCATGCAAATAATCGCATTAAATATGTCTCCTCATAGCTTACTTCAGTACATGCCGCGAAAAATGCTCGAATGTGATCTTTTGGATTGCCATTCCCTTTATATTTCTCAAAATTAGGTGCCTCAAAATGCTTAGGGAATGGAGGCATGTATACGCTCTTGTCAAATGGATTAGGACATAAATCTTGATCTGTATACAACTTCTTTGTTCCTTTGGTTTCTAATGCGTCAACTTTTCGTTGCAACTTCTCAAGTTGTTGCGCAATTGTATCAGATTGTGGAGGTCCATCATTAATCCCGGTTGGTATTCTTTGTCGATACATCGCATTTCCGATCGGTTGTTGATACTCTGAAATGGCCGTTTTTGGTGTCTCTGGCATATAAAGTTCTTGGTACATCTCTTGTTGTTGCGGTTGTGCTATGCCTTGATATCGACCTTGTTGTTGTGCTTCTTGTAGCCTAGGTTGATATTGCAATTGAGTATGTTGTTGATATTGCATAGGCACCAATTGTGGTTGTGAAGTAGGATAGCTTGTTTGCCTTGGCACATATTGTGGCACATGTTGGTGTTGAGGCTGACGAATCGGAATTTGTTGACTTTGTGCCAATTGTTGTCGTGGTGTATATCCCATCATTTGTAAAAAACTTTGTTTAGGTGCTTTTCGTTGCTTCTCCTTAAGATGGGGTATAGCACTTGCATTAACTTGCTGTGTTATTTGTCCAATCCCTTGTGATGGTTGCAAGTTTGCATTAACTTGTAATGGTGCCAAAGGCGCTGCAATTTGTTGTCGAATGTGAAATTGTTGTTGTGGTACATTGCTTGTTTGCACATTCGATTGTAACTTTTGTATATTACTCAATTGTTGCAACAATTGTTGTTGGTGCAAACCACTATCCGTAGCTCTTTGTGTCGCCATTATCGAAGGATTTGTCGCAATAGTGTTTGGCAAAGACATTGAACTTAATGGGACATAAGAACTTTGTTGCATCGTGGAATTATTTTGGACATTGGTGATATCAGGCATTCCAGTTGTGAAGCTTTCCTGCATCTTAGATTTTGATCCAAGTTTATGCATGTAAGGAACCACTTCTTGTTGAGGGACAGCTGTTAATATTGGTGTGGTCTTCATTTGATCTTGTGTTACAGGTGTTGTATTGAATAATGGATTATTTATTGTCTCAAATGGTGACTTCTGAGGAATGGTCACTGTCAATGCCTTTGAAGCACGTTTACTCATCAATGTAGGTTGAGTTGCTTGTCATGTATTTTCTTCATTCGGATGCAGAGAGAAACTTAACAACACACCGCTTTGTTGTTCTTGCACATTGATTTGGTCACTTGAAGAGGTCACATTACTCATCATGTTAAGATACTTTTGTGGAAACATCTTAAAGACCTTGTTCAAGAACTTATCCATCTTTTTTGTTATCTTAGGATCTTGAAGGAACATATCAGTCTCATCAGAAGCATCGGAATCAGATGAAGAATCTGGTTGGATATTTGGATTCATTTCTTGTTGAATGCCTTGATCTGAACCAAATCCTTGTGAGAGGGTTTGTTCTTCATATAATGTTTGAGTTTGAATGTCATGTTGCAGGTGTGGTTGATTCCAATTGAAAGGTGCACTTCCTCTTGGAGTGGGTGGAACACTCCCATGTCTTGGTTTCATAGGTACACACATTGGTTCATATAATGGAGGTGGTCCAAGTTGAACCATTCCATATGGTGGTAGAGATGTGTTTGATGAACCTTCAATTTGTATTGTTTGACTAGTTTGAAACTGCGAATTTGCTATGTTGTCCATGGGTTGATACATTGGTTCGCCCATCTTTTTAGATTTTGATCTTGTCTCAACCGGCATGTCACTTATGCAAATGCAATATTTTTGGAATTTTCAAAGATAATATATGCTATGCAACTAAATGCAAACTTGAATAGATAAAAATGCAATCTATGTTTTTGGTTGTTTTTGAAGATTTTGACAAGCTTATGAATGCAAATCTAAGATAGGGACCTTTAGGAAATTGGAATGATGTCTAGACCTCGAAGGACAAAAGGACCAAGTGACAAAGGACAAGATGACAATGTCTCCCCTATATGCTTGGATACTAAGCTAGGTTTGACGAAATGACATAGATGACAAAAGGACAAAAGGTTTGATAAGGTCTAGACTTCCTAACAATGACTTAGGGTTTATCAAAGATTTGGATTACTCAAGTATGACAAAACCTAGTTTTGAGACTATATGGAAAAAGGGACAATTACCATGCAAGTGACCCTAATATGATATGGTAATGACCTAAGCTTAATGAAGAGACTTAGGGTATGCAAACATGAATGTATGACAATGGTATGGCTTTAATGCAAGAGGACACATGCAAATGGATGACCCTTATTGAAATGAGTATGACTTAGGTGAAACCTAACCTTGGTACTTGACAATGAACTTTGCAAAATGCAACCTAGGATGAACCTAAATGTAAGTGACATGAATGTTGAGATAAGATTTTGAACAATGTTTGCTAACCATGTTTGAAAATGAGTTTTGAATCTTGTTGAACTTTTGTTGGATGAATGTCTCTTGTGTTTAATCTTATGTTGGATCAATTTGTCTTGTTTTTTGAAATGAGATACAATTCAACTTTTGACAAGCAAAGAATACAAGATATTGCAACTTAGACTCAAGACAATCATGCTCATTCCCACATTTCTTATGGTAGGCAAGGACATTAGGTACTTGAGAGGTAGACTCATTATGGGATTCAAGGAGAATACATAGATGCTTGACCCCACGGGCTCCCCTCCATGGCACTCACTTCTTAGGGCAGCCAAGCATCAATCCCCATGGAAATCTCCCCATGGCGAAATTAGTATCTCTTCCAAGTATCCGAACTTGTCCTTCTCAAGCAACTAGAAGGGTTTTTGGCCTCTAAAACAAGGTGTGTAGTAAGGATTTCTGTTAAGCATTACTCCTTGATGTCATGCAAGCGTGATTGAGACATTAAGCCCATCAAGGTACCAAACAAATGTAGTCGCGCAAGCACGGTTTAGACCATGAGGTCCTACTTAGATGTTGATATGAGAAAGAGTTCAAGGGTCATCACTTCCCAAGTAACTACAATTCCCACGTAACCCTTCCTTCAAAGCTTTCGCTCATCCGGTATTTGTTTATAGTGAGTTAGAATGCCAAGGAATTGTAGCCGTACTCACTTTGGGTCATTCCCTTCTCACGATTATCACTTGCTTGCAAAAGCAAAGTGGTCGGGAAGGCAGGCCCTCTAAAGGAGACACATAATCAAAGACACGAGCATGGTATCGAAGATCTGGATTTCTGATCACCCTAAGAAGGATGAGAGCATACTCTCCTACTCCAATGTCACACTCAACTATCAAAGCAAAAACATATTCATTCCAACCTATTTAGAAATCACTAGGTGCCTACAACATTAATAACAAACACCAAGTTTAGTTGTTTCTCCAAGGCAACCTGCAAAACCCAAGTTAGAAGTTTGAGGTGTTTATTCTTTGACTATCGATTCTGCATAACACATGTTAGTAGTTTCATTTTTTGTCTTTGTCATGCGTATGCCAAGATGCTGCACAAATAATTAGTACCAAAAACCAAAACACAGAAAACAAAATGCAAAAAACAAGACAAGTTTCAAGTAAAACACTGCATTTTTACCTCTGTTCTGGACTTTACATAGGCACAGAAGTCATGACACAGGCGCAGAATGTCTTCAACACAGGCGCAGGATGCTCAACACAGGCGCAAGTTGTCTTACACAGGCGCAGAAGTCCCCAGAAAACCCTGCACTGCCCTGTTTTTGGGTTTTTTGACCTGCAAATCAACTCCAAAGCACTCAAAGACACAGTAAAGGGGTTAGATGGTTAGTGTTCACGTCGGGTTCACCAATTAATGTACGTTAGGAAATCGGAAATCATCACAAACAAGATAAACATACTAATCATTAGCTCAATCACAAAAGCTCATTGCAGCGATCTATCCTAAACACATTCAATAGAGACATAAAAATGAAACATTCAAAACTAAAGATTATGCAAACCAGATGTAGATCTAAATGCTTCCTTCATGCGGCTCCATTGTTCTTCTTTCCTCTTCAAATAGTTTGGTTGTGGATCTCACCTACAAGTGCACATACATGTTTGAAAGCAAGTAGGTAAGAAAATTGCTCAAAAGTACTCAAAGCGTGATTGATTAGAAATTCGATAATCTGATTAGGGGATTTGATTAAAGAAATTCATCCAATTTATAGACAAATTGGAGAGATGGATCAAATTAGCATGATTCAATTCAAATGGAAATTGCAAATCAATTATGTCAATTATGACAAATTATGCACTTTCTATGCAAAATTTGTTGATTGATGATTTATGACAAATTATGACAACTTCTATGTCAAAAATTGATTGATTGTCAATTATGACAAATTATGACAAATTGACATGTTATTTCCATGAATTTAGGAGAGAAATAGGAGGAAATTGAAATTAAGAATTAGAAAATTAAGAAATTAGAGAATTAAGAATTTAGGAATTAAGAAATTGATGAAAATCAGAAATTAGGTAAATTAATTAATAATTTGTCATTTATTAATTAATTCACAAAGAGGAATAATTAGCCAATTAAATGAACATTTAATTGTGACAAGAAGACTTAGGATAAATAAATAATTTATTAATCCTAAAAGAAGAAATGACAAACCAGGTTAAATGATGAAATCACGAAACCTTAGAAGACGAATTAGCAATGCGAGAATGACAATTAGGTCTTGATTGAAGATAATTGATATCGATCATGATTTTAAATTGATAAATGACCAATGTGATAAATGATTTGATTGAGAAAATGCGCCAATTGACGAGGAACAATGACAAATTGATCCAAATTGACATAATTGAGACAAACAATGATCGATGACAAATCGACCACAAAATGACAAGATTGACAAGAGGACAAGGATCGATGACAAAATAGATTGCAAAACGACAATATTGAAAATGACCACGATTGATGACAAATCGATCGCAAAATGACAAGATCGAACATGACAACGACCGATGACAAATCAATCGTTAAACGACAAGATTGAAAATGATAAGGATTGACGATAAATCGACAAGATTGATAAGAGTACAACGATTGATGACATATCAATCGCAAGATTGATAGGAGGACAAAACCCTAATTAGGATTGACGATGTCCAAAATGATGACAAATAAGCACGCACATTGATGCAATATGATAAGATCGATCAAAGTCATGACTGGATAGTGTTGTTGACAAGACCAAATTTGAGAGCGAGACGAATGAAGAATGTAGAAGAATGACTTGATGCTCGCAAATGATAAAGACCAAGTATGAATCATAGGAGAAATGTTAATGCGACGCAAAAACCTAAAATGAGGCAATGCACAAATGTTAAAGTATGACTCCACAAGCGTTGACCATTTTTAGGTGTCTACACACTCCATTCCTCAGCTCTACAACAAAAAATGAGGTATGTCTTTTGCCTCCTAGTCTGCTGATCCCTCAGAACAGCCTTCTGCAAAAACTTCGGTAAGCTTATTTGTTCATATGTTTTTCCATATTCATTTTTTTTAACAACCATATATTCTCTATTTTCCCTTCTCATTTTGAATAGAATTGCCCTCGATCGATACACCTGAATGCACGGATAAGGATACACATTGCTCTGTATATACATGTCTCCATATGTATGGATTCAGTTGTTCCACTTTTGGTCTATGCATAAGCACATATACACTCATATATTCATGTCTGTTCTTTTATCTATGAATACATGTGTTGTTTATGTATATACATGTATGTTTCTATATGTAGATGCAGGCAATGCAAAGCCATGCAAAGACTATGTATTTCTATATTTACATGCAAATGCCTTTGTTTTAATATTGAACATGTGCATATATATACATATATTGAGACATCTGTGGATACATGCCATTTCTATCTATATACCTGTCTCTTCTTATATCTGCATGCAACCAGTACAAACACATACAAAAAAAAAATATAAATGGCTCTGTCTACATGTATATGCCTTTGTTCTGAAATTGACCATGTATATATATATATATATATATACACATATATACATCCATAAAGTGATCTATCTGTGGCATCATGTAGATCTTTCCCACTCTGTCTATATACATGTATATACATCTGTATATATTTAATGTATGTCCTTTGTTTTCACACTCTTTGTTACAACAAACATCTACAACTCACATACTAGACTCAAAACGACAATCACCAAAGCAATGCCTGTTGATTTTCAGGGTGAATGTGCTCTTTTGCTTGTAGACATTGCTTGGATGGGTGCAGCTACAAAATTCCACACCAATTAGATAGAATCCTTTTCATACAGCTTTTGATCTTCAATGTATAGATAGATGGGCAGTGCTTTTCCCCACCTTAGACAAACAATACAATATTATCAAACATGGTTTATATAAACACTATCGAAACTCATGTCCTCTTGGCTATGGAAAACTTTAAGATTTTGTATTTCATTTTGTACTGCTCCAATAATTGTTTGTAATTTTGATTGTTTATATCTTAACACACTTTTGCTTCCTTCTACCCATCTCATTCCTATACTGTTATGTTTTTTTCTGTTGTTATGTTCTTATTCAACTTCTATGTTTTTTAAATATTATTGATTCGTACATCAACATTTATAATATGTTGCAAACAAAAAACAAACAAACAGGCTATCTATTATTGTCCATTATCCATCTAAACACATATATCTACTTGTTGTGTGCCTGCCTACAAACTCTCATGTATGTTTAACTATACTTAAATTTGTTTATGACTATCTATACCCAATTCTGCTTGCATCTTTCTTTGAAGTCATGTATACTGAAATATGTGTTTCTCTGTTCTTTTGGCTTTTTGGATATATTGCAGAAAATCATTATGTCTTTGTATGGCTGCACCTTAATAACACTGAACAAAACATTGCTACCTATTATGCTCTTTGCTAAGCACAAAATTTTCTTTCCTCGTTTTCACGTGTGCAACTGCAAATAACTTTGCCCATCACAAAAATAGACATCTATACTAATGTCTCTTCATTTAAGCCAATGTAACAGTATACACAAATCTCTACATCTATATCTACCCTTTTTCCTCTATATGTTTACAAACATATATGCTTCTATATATACTTATATAGTATTCATTCACTGCCCTTACACAACAAAAAAGGCAACTACAATTTTCACCTTTTGCTATAAAAAAATTTGGTTGCAAATACAAAGTGGTTAGCTAGCCTGCTTCTTTAGATTTTATATACGCCGCCTTGACCTTAAAAACTCATAAATTCACACCAATGCAATAATCTATACATACATATATATACATGTGTGTGTGTGTGTGTTTGTGTATGTGTGTGTCTCTATATATATGTTCATGTGTGTATTTTTGTTTGTGTCTGTGTATGCGTGTGTGTGCACACATATATAAATAGCTATAAACATATATGGCTGTCTGTCTGTGTTTGTGTTTGTATGTCTGTACATGTGTGTCTATTTACATACATACACACATACATACAAACACACATACAGACATACACACTCACAGTCAAACACACACACACACACACATATACATACACACATACATTCATACATAGAGACATACATACACACGCACGCACACACACACACACAAATATATATATATATATGTATACATATATATATATGTATACATATATATATATGTATACATATATATATATATATATATATATATATATATATATATATATATATATATATATATATATATATATATATATATATATATATATATATATATATATATATATATATATATATATATATATATATATATATGACTACACGTTCACAAGCCACTGAAAGTAATTCTTCAGCATTGTGCATTTGGCCGACATGCACAATTCCCTTCTATTCAGTCCAATTATAAATCGAACATACATACATACATTCATATATACATTCAAACATACATACATATATATGTTTATATGTGTGTGTGTGTGTGTGTGTGTGTGTGTGTGTGTGTGTGTGTGTGTGTGGAATCCAACATTTTCTCTAATTGGCGATGGAGGGTGGAGAACCATTGGTAGGGAATTGGGGTTCTACCGTTTGGAGCCTATTTAAGCACACACAAAACGTCCACTGTACCCCACATGTGCAACACCATGTCCATTCATACATATCTTCACATATACTGCTGCCTGCATATCGCTACTTGCATTTGTTCCTGCATATCGCTACTTGCATTTGTTCCTGCAATGTACCAACGAATCATATGTTCAATCACCTATATCCTTGCTGTAATGACATATATCTATATGTATATATACACATGTATCTATACACATTCATACATACATATATGCATGCACAAATATATAGCATTTTGCATCTTCAAAATATTAAATTGCCACACAGATAAAATGCCAATTATACTTCTTTAAAATTGCTTGCTTGCTTCACATGCAAAATTTCCTTAAATTGCCTACAATTAATAAACCCATCATTTCCCCCATTTCATGATGCATGGTTAGCATAAGGAATTTTTGATTCGCCCCAAGTCCACCGAAATGTAAAATACTGTCCATGTTGATATATACCACCAGATATATATACAGATAGATACTGTTACAATGTACCAGACAACCTCATATTCATTTACATGTCTAGATTATTTCATAAACATACAAATACTTGTATGTACATACAAATATATCTTCCTTCTATTCTATGTACTACTTTATACATATGTATGCACATCTGATATTCTCATTCTTAATTCTTCATTCAACATCTAATACACTCTCCCCATTCAAAATATATGCAATAATAATGCAAACTGCTGAAGAATAATTGAATCTAAAGAAAGCTAAAAGAAGTCAACAAAATCATCGTTATTACACAAAACACAAGGAAGATATTTTGAAAAAACGTCGGTTGGCATGCCTCAACCGCCAAAACCTCTCCCCTTTGCAAACCCCATGTGCAATGAATGCAATAAAAGAACCATCGATAGTTATATCAAATGAAAATGTTGATATACAAAATGTAATACCCAACACTACTTCAGCCAAATTGCAAGGAACTTGATTGCACTCTAGGAAAAGGCATAAAATAGATCCAACACAAGAAAGTCACTCTATCTACTAGGATACAATATTATAGAATGCAAATCCACAACAATCTACAATAGATTGTTTCTCTTCTGTAGAATACATTCAAGCATTAAAGTCCTTCCGTGCTCGCATTGATTCATTGTCAACACTTCAAACATGTAGTGTTTGTAAGGAAAGATATATTGGGATGCTCATTCGCAAATGTCACCACCAAATTGTCTATTCAAGATGCTTTGCTAAAAGAGGCATTCATCGCTTCTCTTCAACTAATAACTTAGACCCAGGTGAACAACCCCTTGTCTTAAAGAAGCTTAACCAAGTAGAGGAGATGCTTATTGCTTGTGTATCTCCTATTTTGCAAGTCACTCATGCAAGAGGCAGCCAATACAAATACTTTGGTCACACTATAAGTTTCCCTCAAGACATCTCTGGAATTGCAAAGAGTTTGCCATGCAAATTACAGTATTTGGAAGTCCTCATAATCCAAAGAACCAATATTCAAGGCAACAAATATGACTGCTATGTAAATAAATTCCATGTTATGGATGCATTGACATTTAAAATCCAATATGACCAATACTACAAGGAATTTATCATAGATCTTGATGCTCTGAACCTACTTCCTAATGTTACAACACATGTATCAAGTATGTTGCATATGTTAGAAGACATTAACAATGAAATAGCTGTTCCTGCAACAACAGATTGTTCTGACACTTGCGATGCCTATGCCACAGAGATTTCATCATCCTTCATTGCAACAATGCATGCTGCAGTTCGTCAGATTCTGGTATTTCATTTATAATCTAATTATGCGCCACCGTTCACAACAATCTGCAGCTGTCTTTATTATAACTAATATAGAAGAGGCCTTCCCAAGCAATTTGCAAGCATTGTGTGACCGTTTACAAAACATGCTTGATGACCAGTTGCCAAAACAGTTGCTACGCTTTGGTGCAACTCTTAGAGGCACCAGAGCATATTGGAATAAATCTAGAAAAGACCTCACAACAATGATCTCCCAATTGGGAACACCAACCCTTTTTTTCATATTGAGCTCAGTTGATACTAAATGGCCTGACCTGCATACCCTCTTCAATAAAGATAATGGCCAGAACATACAATCCACAAGAAAAGAACTAGTAGAAAATGTAATTCGCAATCCACACATAACAACCTTGTACTTGCACAACAGTTTTGCAATATTTTGTGAAGAAATTATTCAAAATTTGTTCAAAGCAAAAGACCATTGGTGTAGATATGAATGGCAACATCGTGGCTCGGCACATATTCATAGATTTTTATGGCTCCCTGGTGCACCAAATATGGACATCATTGATTGGCAAAATGACAATGAAGTCCATATAGCTAAACTTTCTTTGACACATGTATCTGCTTGGAATCTTCTTAGCAAAGCTGACCGAAATAATACATTTTGATACACTGCAATGGATGATCCATGCTTAGCTAACACTACAAAGATATTCTCAATGCCCCTAGCAGTTGATTACGAGGCATTGGTAAATAGTTTGCAAAGACACACAAAATGCATAGAAAATACATATCTCAAGAAAAAAGGCCATTTGTTACAATGTCGTTACAAAGCTCCATGGCCTGAACAAGAAAAATATACATTAACAAATGATAGTTACAATAATCCATGTTATACACCTGCAAGGAATGATGACCGCTTGAATATTCATAGCCCTTGCATGCTTTCAATATGGCGGGCTAACATTGATTGCCACCCTGTTACTTCAAGAAAAGAAGTCTTACAATACATTTCAAAGTATGCTTCGAAATCTGAAATAAGATCTGAATCTTCTACTGAAATTCTCAAAACTATTGTGAATGCAAGTGGTTCTGAAGATACTATCTTATCAACATACCAAAAATTTATGATGGGGATTATAGCAGATCGTGACATCAACGCACAAGAGACTTGTCATATGTTGTAGAAATTGCCACTCATTAGCTGTAGCCGACAGTTTATATCTCTTAATGTTAGTAGGAAAGCACTACATCATATCACAAAATCAAATCATGAAACAGACCTATCAACAAGCTATTTCCATGCTTACATGTAGTGCCCTTTTCATATATTCCACAGCGTAAAAAAACAAAATGACAACTTCGAGAGAAAAAAGCGATTGTAAATGTATATAGACACTTCACTGCCCCTCCCATTGAAGACAGTGATGAATTTGAGATTTTCTATTGGTCTGAGCTCTTGTTGTACAAACCATTCTGTGACATACCATCAGATATAGGGACTTCTAAAGATCAAGTTATAGCCAATTGGAAAGTCTTCAGTTCTACTGGCTATGTTCGGTTGTATGGCCACAACATTGTGCAAGCTCCTCCATCTCAAGATACAGATGATAGTGACACTAATGATTCTCAATATCAAGAAGACTCAAATCTATTTGAATGGAAATTCATATCTCAGATGGGACTGACAAATAAATTTACCAAAGATGAGCTGCAAATGTTAGGGCGACATGACTATGATATTAGCTACTCGTGGTCCATCGATATTCCAAATCAGCATTTACAGTCCACTGCTAAATTATAATTTCACCCACCTATAAACCAAGCCTTGCCCATAGCCAGTGAGAAAATCCATCTCTCATCTCAACAAAGACTTGCACTTGACATAATTCTACATCATCAATCTAAACAAGTTGTAGCCCAACCTCTCCGAATGATTGTTCAAGGAACAACAGGAACTGGTAAATCAATCTTGATAGATTGCATCAGACAAAAGTTAAATGTCTCTGCAGGCATTAAGACAAACACATTGTTAGTTCTTGTACCTACAGGTGTTGCTGCATATAATATTCAAGGAACAACTATTCATGCAGGCCTCCGAATCCCTATAAAAGAAATGCATCCTTTGACAGGGCAAGCATTGTTCACATTCCAAGAGCATTTTAGGCATGTTAAATATATTCTAATAGACGAAATGAGCTTCTTGGGCCCTAAATTACAATTGAAGATTGATAGTCGGCTCCGCCAAGCATTCCTTGATAAACAACATGAAGGCTTTGGTGGACTCTCCATAATCCTTATAGGTGACCTTGGGCAGCTCCCTCCTATAATGGACAAACCAATTTATGCTTCGCAGTCTATAGCTTTGAACTTGTGGCGATCATTTAAAACAGTTGTAACATTGCATACTGTTTTCTGCCAACAAGGTGCCTCTGTTAAACAACAACAATTTAGAAGCCTGCTCTAGAACATAAGAGATGCACAACCTAACAAACATGACTGGCAGATCTTAATGAACCAAACAAATACAAATCTCACTGTTTTGCAGCAAAAGGAATTCAACTCATCAATCCATTTGTTTGCAACAAATGACTCAACAACGCTGCACAACAAAAGAATGTTGAAGGAATTAAATTTACGTATTGCTCTCAGCATTGCACATATTGTGCAACAAACTAATACTGAATATGATAACAATGAACAACTACCATTATAACTACTATTATGTGAAAATCAGCAAGTGATGTTGCTAGCTAACTTGTGGATTGAAGTTGGCCTTGTAAATGGTTCCATTGGCCTTGTTAAAAAAATTGTCTATGAAAACAATACTAAATCACCAGACTTGCCAAAATTTGTTATTGTCCGCTTTCAGAATTATAAAGGCCCTCCATGAGATACATTGCATCCAAATGACATACCCATTACTCCAATTACTCGAGGCAAGCGTACACAGATTCCATTGACAACCGCTTGGGCCATAACTATTCACAAATCTCAAGGACTTACACTGGATAAAGCTACAATAGACATAGGCAACACTGAAGAGCAAGGCCTAACATTTACAGCTATCTCAAGGGTCAAATCAATTGATGGAATACGCATTCATCCACCTTTCTCATTTGAAAGGTATGCAAAAATGCAAAAAAGTGTTTTTACCACCATAAGAAAGAAAGAAGAAGCTCGCTTGCAACAGCTCTATGCTCTCACATCTACATCACAAGATTACAATCTACATCTATGAAATGCTTGCACACATAGGTTTGGCCTTCACTTGTTCACCAATCAAATGGTTGACATTCAGCAACAACCATTCTGCCTTCTCCAGTGCTATTACACAGGTAAAAAAAAATCAATACTAATATATCACAATTCCCACTTCAAAGTGTTTTCTTTTCTGAATATGCTATTTAAATCAAAATTTCATTGCATACAGTTACTTATTCGTACTTTACACTTTTTCAACGACTGTGCAAGTTGCCTTCCCATATACACATTTCGCTTTCTCATCAATACTCCACGGTGATGAAACAAAATTTAAAGCGCCTACAATGCAAGTTCTCCAAACTTTAAAGAAATAACCAACTGAAATCTAACTTGTTTTCCAATTTTTTATTCTGAACAACCCCTAACTATGTCTATCTTTTGATTCTTAGGTGTCTTTACCAAGTTTCCAGGCAAGATACAAGTTGCAGACACAACAATTTTCAAGCTAGATTTCACTTTTGGCAATTCTCTGAAAATTTCATTCTATTGCTTTTTTCACATCATTATTATTAAACAAACTTAATACGTATTCATTGTATTTACCAAATCAATTACCTTTCTGCATAGGTGATTTCTCATCTGTTTATTAATTTTATTACAAATTATAGGTGCAGACCTCCCAGCAAGCAATCTATACCGATCATGAGATTGCAATCACCATGTTCTACTCTACTGTGATGAACAGAACCACGACTATTCCTGCTTGTTTGATACAGCTACCCATTCTTCTACTCAACGGGTCCTACTACACTACGGATTGGCATACATCAGTCTCGCCTGCACCAATGTCTACACCCTCCAAACAGGCAATTTAATAGTCACATTTTCTTCACATGTTGCTACAGTTGAAGTTAGACACCTTTAATTTATTTTGTTTGGAAACAATCATGTTGCAGGCCTTGATAGATTTCACTATATCTCTACTATAACGTTTCTGTTCAAGGTACATAAACTTCATTCCAACTTAAAGTTTGTTCTTCTTCTTCTATAAATTAATGAATGACTGCACTGTCCACCCAGAATTCCGCTTCACCTGGATTTCAATAACTATGTAATTATCTGCAAAGCTAACTCTACCTCAAGCCGATCGTTTACTTCTGCCTGATATGCCGCGCTGCCCGCCATTTCACCACACAAACCATCTCCAACTCTCCTGCATCTTTTTACTATCAAATTAAATACAAGGTTAGAAATAAATTTTTTATTTTTCCTGTTCCTACATACTTTGCATCTCTAAAATATTCTGATAACAATTTCAGCTTCTTGCAGCTAAGCACTTTCAATGTCATCTAACAAAGAAGAATTTTTTCTGCCTCCCAGCTTCAAAACTTTTCACGCACACCACTTTTCACAGGTACTATTTGGCTTTCTGCTTACCTCCATCCCTTCAACCCTCAACAAATTTGCCTCCTTCCCACATTCTGTCTGGTTGTTGATTACTAAATTTAATTTGCAGATAGCAAATGGTCAAGCTCATCGCAACATATAATGTATACTGCTCATTTACATTTTGGAACGTTGCCAGCCTATCGGCTTCCCGTTGCACGCACTCAAAAGACGTGCAACCGCTAGTTTTAATTGTGGCGACATTGAATGCAAGCTGGCTAAGGCGTGCGTGATGATGTATCTCCCTCAAAATGATTATAAGCTAAAATCGATCATTTCATTGATCGATTCAGAGCGATATTGTCCTGTGTATATGACTTGGCCGAGTTATCAATATCAGCGAACTCCTTTCATCTTTGGAAGAGATTATGATCTTCTATATTAGCCAATTCACCTTTTGGACTTCAACGATTTTGTCTCGGAGGCATCAGTGACTATATTTCATGTTGTGACTCCATTTTGGCATCAGCAATTTTCCTTCACAAGATTTTGGCGATTTTCACCAGGGGTCGATTTGTATCAGTTTATAGGTCGGCGACTTATCTCAGATCAGCGACCTCTTGCATTTTGATGATCAGCGACCCATCTTAGATCAACAACTTAATCAAATCGATCTTCATCAAGCGTTTTTTGTCATCTCTGTAGGTTGGCGATTTTGATCAACGTTGATAGCAACTTCATCTCTGCAAACCACAACGAACCGTATCATTCTCGTTGTCATCGATTTAATCATTGATGTGAATTCTTCATTAGAATCGGCTTATGTTAGAGGCAAATATTGAGGCGATTTCCATTGGTAAATTTTGAATGAAGGTGAGTTATCACATGACCAACGACTATGTTGGACACACTAATTTAAACCTCTGATATGCTATTTACATAGAATAATGGCCTTGCGACTTTGAAGTTTGACCACCGAGACTGAATTGATTAAAATTTGTGTCTTGAAATACTGCGAATTCATCTTGCAAAGCGATCCACATTTGATTTGAAAAGTGAACTAAAATTACGCTTAAATTTGATCAGCGGATGCCTATTTATTTTAATCACTTCGTAACGATTACCTTCACCCAAGGAGGATAATCCCATTAGTATATTCATTCTCAGAATTAAGTTTAAGACAGGTTATTTTATCAGATTTTGCTTCCGTATTGAATGTGTTTTGATCACTTTCAAGTGTGTAATTAGCATTATAGTTGAATCAAATCATTGTTAATCAATGGTTGAAGGCGTAACCTAGGATTGCAAGGTTTTTATCAAATTTTCATGCCTAGATAATTGATTCCATATTTGGAAGCGAATTTCATTACATGACACTAACTTAGTCAAATATCACATGTGCATGATGGCACGATCGTGACAAGTGCTTTTCAAGGAAGACTCTAAGAGCATCATCATCAAGTCGAAGATCAAGTCATATTGGAGCAATGTAGGCGACACAAACCTCAGACAAGTCGACGTGGACAAATTTCAAGGCATGGTCTACATCACCAGACCAACAAGACCCGCAACACCGATGATAGAAGGTGGCATCGTCAAGACAGTCGACTTCCTCTTAGTAGTGCAGTGCAATAAGCTCATCGTTGGATGCGCGAGGCGCTACAATCTTGATAGAAGAGTGATTACCGCACTAGATGAGAGAGATAGCTTATGTCTTCGAGGAAGCAATTAGCAAAGCATTTCACATACCTCAATTCACGAACGTGATATATGAAATCCATGACAACGCGAAGGCGGTTTACGACAACGATACAGAGAAATTTTTTAGATAGTCAACAGGTATTGGTTATCAAAGATTAAGGCAAGGTCTCATTGGAGAGAACATTGCACTTCAAATCTTTACAATGCAGCTGATACGATCGTCAAGTTGCAAGCTCATGCAAGGCAAGAATAAGAGTCACTCCAGGTGCAATATGCATTTCAAGGCACGATGAGGATCATGCATAGGTAAGACAAGGTCTACGTCGGATGCAAATGCTAGTTATCGCGAATGTAGGTGATCCTGAATGCAAGTGATCGCGAATGTAGGTGATCGTGAATGCATGTGATTGCAGGTGATCAAGGCATGCGATCGTTTCAGAAGAGTTAATCAAAGTTAGAAGGTCGACATGAGCGGAGTCATCACCACATCAAATGCTCGCACATGTTGAGTATCAAGAGATATGCCGCATTCAATTACACACTTATGATGAGTTATAAAGGTCAAGCAAGCTGAGGTGGCACCTAATCATCATTACATCCAATCACATTATTTCACAAGAAGGCATCCAGATTCAGTGAACCTAGCTCATCTAGATAACTACTACATGGGAACAAAGTTCGATGTTAACTACCCTCGTCATCTATTGGTCAAATTTTCTAAGGAGGACATGTGTCCTATCATTTGTAATTGTATCATTGGTCAAGCATTTAATGCTTTGTAATGGGTTCAACAAACCTTAATTAGTGTTTCTATCTTGTAATCGTGACCATTGATCTCAAATCAATCTGAGCCACTGAAATGTAATGAGAGCACTGTAAAAGGCCTCACTTCTTCATTTGTAAGGTTGATAGTCAATAGTTAGAAAATAGTTAGGTCAATAGACATTACATAGATAGTATTTTAGAATAGAGTAGAAAGAGAAGGCAAAGATAGTTGCCAAGACATTGTTGCAAAAGACATGTAAACTTCATTGAAGAAATTGTGAATTCTATGTGTTGATTAAACAATTTGCATGGTCTCTATACTTCTCAATTTTATTTCAAGTTATACAGATGAATGGAAGAATTGTGTGATCAATGGTGAAATTCACATATCCATACTACTAACACTTTGTTGATGGTAAAGTGCCTTGCATGGTGAATTGGATCCATATTAGGCCATACTTAACTTCAATTATCATTCCTTCGTTGATATGCATCAACATGATGGTGTCTATGCTTATGGTGGTGGCCTTGTGGAGATGTTTGTTGCATGTTGAAGCAAGACTTAGTTAGAGTTTCATCAGAGATCATTCATTGCTCCTACATTATTAGAATTATATATCTCTCAACCCTATCCTTTTTCCCTTTTTTTAATCAAGCGAAATCTCTTGTTCCAGCAGTCATCCGAGCATTCAACATAAGTCCCCTCGTAGGTACACTAAATCACATCAATACCATTGAAGCTATCCGACACATTAAGACCTAACATAAGAGAACCTTGGAGTCATCTCAAGTGATCCTTTATAGATCTTCAACATTTGAGAGTCTTTTTATCAAGAGAGGATAGAGTACCCTTGGTATTTTATTCTGTGTTCGATAGTGCATCAAAACACCATCAACAAAATTGGTGCTAGAAGTAGGACATGATCGACAATGAATACATGAGCATTCGATTCCGGTTCTTATCAAGTTAATTTTAAAGCAGTATACACAAGAAAGGAAAGTGATTGCTAGAATATCGATTGGGCTTACAAACGAAAGAATCATATCACACAACTGGAACCAGTTGAGCTTTCATGTTACATATGAGATTTGCAAGATCTCTCTTATTCCAGAAAATTCAAAAAATCTAAAAATAGAAAATTGAAAAAAAAGGAAACAATTCTCAATTGAGCAACAATGTACACAGTGATTAGTGTTGACATTCAGGTTTGTCATAAGATATTTTGTATTTGTGTCATATGGTTCATTAAGTATTCTTTTTATTTGATACATTATGTATCTTGTTTCACATTAGATATTAATGCCTTTTATGTCTCTGTCTCTAATAAGAAATTAACATCTTATCAAATGTTTTGTTGATAAGCTATTAACAACTTATTACATACAAGATGTATAAGTTATTAATAATCTTTTTCATTAAGGTTTGTAAGTATCAGGTGATAAGGCGTTAATTATAACTTGTTTTACACAAAGATGGTCACTTGATCAATAACAAATCTGTGAGTAATGGCATAACAAAAGACATGACTATGTGATGTTGACCTAGTTTGTGAAAACACTTTGTTATAAACTTACGCAAAAGATACTTTGGCATGATAAAGTGGTAATAAAAATGTCTTTGACTTTGAGCACAAATCGAGATATTCATAATGAGTGTCGATAGACAACATTGTTATCGGATTCAGTTACTCAAGATTATACATTGGCTCCAAAATGTCCTTCCATAGCTGATGAAGAAAAGGCCTATGGGAGAAATGCCAAAGCTAAAAATGCTATACTATGTGGATTAACTAATGAAATACTTGTTAAAGTTATGCATTGTAAAAGTGCTAAAGAAGTTTGGAATAAACTTGTTAGTATTTATCAGGGTGATGATAAAATTAAAGAAGCTAAACTGCAACAACTTAGGACAATATTTGAAAGCCTTAAAATGAATGAAGAGGAGAAGATAGAAGAATATTTTCTTAGGGTAGATGAGAAAATAAATTCTATGAGAGGTCTTGGTGAAACTGTTGAAGACAAAACAGTTATTAAAAAGGTTCTAAGATCACTACCATCTAAATATGACTCAAAGGTCACAATAATTGAAGAGGCCAAAGACTTTAAAAAAATCTCTCTAGATGAACTACATGGATCACTTACTACATATGAAATGAGAATTCAAAATGATTTGCCCTCTAGCAAAGAAACTGCTTTTAAAATTGTGAAGAAATACAAAGCATTAGACTCTGAGTGTGAAGATTTAAATGAAGATGAACTGAATCTTGTTAGAAAACTAAAAAGAGGTTCAAGAAAATATAGGAGAAAACTCCTTGCAAATGCTTTAATTGTGGTAATGTAGGCCACTTTGCAACATAATGCTCTTATGTAAAACCTGGAAATGATAAGGAGGAAAGAAGACAAAGTAAAAAGAAACAATATACCTTCAAAATAAATAGCAAATATAGAAAGAAAAGTCTTTTGATAGAAGACTTAGAAAATACTGGAAGTTATTCTAAGAGTTTTGATAATGAACAAGAGGAGATTTGTTTCATGGTTATCATATGTTCTAATAAAAATGAGAATAATCTAGAGGTCCATTCAGATAAGGAAGATAAACGAGAAGATGAAGTTGATCTTGAAGGTGAACTCTTGTGTGCACATAAGGAGATTAAGAGACTAAAGATAGAACTAGCAGAAAGTAGAAGGATTGAAGAAGTAACTAGAGAGAAGTTGCAAACTAAAGAAAATATTTGTCAAGACCTAGAAACAGAAGTTGTTGGTCTAAGAAACAAAGTTGAAAGATATCATAATGGTAGATTAGAAGACCTCTTACGAAAACAAAAATAAAACACGGATAAAATTGGTCTAGGTTATGAGAAAGGTGAATGTTCAAACATAACTGATTTGCATGAGAATCAAGGCAATACCCTTGCTAGTTATAACAAACCTACATGCTATGCAAAGTCAAATTTTGGAAGAAGGAGAATATTTTCAAGATTTAATGCATATCTTTCACGATATTATTTTTTATTGGAATCAATATGGCCATAGGGAAAATAATTGCAATATGTTTAAAATAAGGTCCAACTTTCTTTTTAGAATACCTTTTATGACGTTGAACAATTTGAAGTACTTCACCTGCAATAAATTTTGTCACATAGCCAAATTTGGTAGATCTAGTCCTAATAAGCAAAACGAGACTAGTGATAATCAATTTCTGAAGGAGAAAACAAAAATCAAATCTGTTTGGAAACCAAAAGTAAAAATTGCTGAAAAAAATCCATGTTTGTGGAAGTAAATCTTTGCATGTAAAAAATCCATGTTTGTGGAAGTAAATCTTTGCATGTAAAAAAATCCATGTTTGTGGAAGTAAATCTTTGCATGTAAAAAATCCATGTTTGTGGAATTAGCTCCTAGGTGAAAGGATAAAATTATCATAGGTGCTAAATGGATTTCCAGGAACAAATCAAATGACAATGGTAACATTTCTAGAAATAAGGCAATATTAGTTTGTAAGGGATAGTTTCAGGTTGAGGGTATAGACTTTGATGAAATATTTACATCTGTAGAAATATTAGAAGCTATAAGGATGTTTTTAGCCTTCTCAGTTTATAACAACTTTAAAGTTAATCAATTGGATGTTAAATCTGTCTTTCTTAATGAATATCTTGAAGAGGATGTTTACATGGAATAGTTTGAAATTTTTAAAGTTAAAGGTGATTTTGTTTACAAGTTGAAAAAGCACTTGTATGGTCTTAAACAGGAACCAGAGCATGGTACTCTAGGTTGGATAATTATTTGCAAGAACAAGGATTTACCAAAGGAGGCGTTTGTTAGTTATGTGCTCGTTTAACCACAAGAAATGAATTTCCCTCCAAACCATAGGCAATGCATGCTTGTCTTCCCCAAAAAATTGAATATTCAATCTACAAGATTATGTGAATTGCACTGTAATTTTTGTTATCTGCAGAGTTAATTCGATCTTCCCTCAATGGTATTCACTTTGCCATAGCCTATCAAGCTGCTCTTCAATGATATTGATCCTCACTTCTACATCTCTTCTCTTGAATTATTGAACTGCTCTGTAATTCGAATAATGTGTCTAAATGAGTGAGATCGTGTTATGTATATGTATGAGAGAGGCACCCTTTAACAAAGGGTCAACCCTCAAATGATGTGTCCTTTCATAGGGTGGAGGACTTACATAAGGTCGACCCCATAAACAAATAGAAATTATAATTTATATTAAATGGAAAACTTCTTCATTTAATTGACTCATACAGATATGTTAAATATGCATAATCGGAGACTACTTGCAAATTTATGAGTCGACCTTAGAAGGATACGACCATAGATACAAACATTAACACTCCGTCTTAGCTAGGGAGGAATCTTTCTTGATATGTAAGTCACATAGTGATACCCATCATGGCTACTCCCAAAGGGTGGGTCCATCATAGCTACTCCCATGAATGGAAAAAACAAATGAACACAGGTGTTAAGTCATAGAGTCTCTCAACATGAAATCCACCATCGCTACTCCCAGAGGGTGGAACCAGCACTTTCCCCTCAAACTTCTCTCACAAAGACGAATGCATTAACAAGGGCTTGCACCTAAAACTTCTCCCTCATAGAGAAGAATGCATTAACAAGGGCTTGCACCTCAAAATTCTCTCTCATAGAGAAGAATGCATTAAGCAGATCTTCATGATGATGTGGATTCCTCATAAATAGATAAAAACCTTCTGGCCTCCTCGTCCAAGGTTGTTTTTGATGAAATTTTAGACTCCCTGTGAATCTGATATCAACCTTCTAACCTCCTTGTCCAAGGTTGCCTCTGATGGATTGTCAAACTCCCTCTGAATATTTATTCCTCCTCTTTGAAGAAACATCTTCAGCCACCAACTTAAGCTCATTGTGGAAATTATCAAGTTCTTTATTCACTTTTGTATGTTGATGTGCAAGAATTTACAGACAAAAAATAGAGATAAGATATTTTCTATGAAATTTCATTTACTTACACATTTATACTTAGTCATTTATGATTATCATTTGTTTGTTATTCAATATGAGGGTTCTTCCTCTAGGAATTGAGTTGAAAAATTTATATAGCTCCTTTATCCTACAAGAATTTAAGAAAAAAATTATTAAGATAAATGCTCATTCTCCTAATAATGTTAAATCTTGAGCTCTGGCTTCAACACCTCATATTATAGTCCACTATTCTTCTAGACAAAATAGTCAATATTTTTCCTAGATTTGTAGGCCCTTGCATTCCATTATGCTTCAATTTATAAACAAAAAACTTAATTATAATTCCTTTCATCCATCCCATTGATAATTACAAACCTATACCTATTTTGTATAATCCAATGTCCTTTAATCAATATCATCATACTTTTAGAAATGATATCAAGCAATGTATACATCTAAGATATGAAATCCATGAACTTATTTACTCTAATATAGTTGCATAATATAAGTGATAAAGGGATTAAATTCATATCACCTCCTAATAAAAACTTACAAATTTTCATTAAACTTTAATTTTTCCATCCAAAAAATATTTTGGAGAGATTTTTATTAAATAGACATTTATATCAAAACCAACCAAGCATAAAATTTAGTTAATTTTATAAAAAATTTATTTAAACAAGAGAAATCAAAACCTAAGCTCAAACCTAGTATTACATTCACCCGTAGTGATAACTTAATGCATGCACCTCAAGGACTAGTATACATCATGATTACAATGAATGACAAACCCATACATGGGGTGGTCATTGTTATGGTATGCATTATAAATATAATTATAGAAAAGATCCTTTTCACATACTAATTATATAAATAAATTATAATATATTAGAATTCTTGATTGTGGTTCACAATGGTTTCACTTGTACCATTATCAGTTTCATAACCCTTCAAGTCTAGGTTGGACAAAGGATCTTATATGCACCCTTAATTATAATTACCACATAAAAAAAGTCATTTGAATTTGTATCATCCTTTAGGTCACCTCCATGAATGAAATCTGTTTTGTAATCCATAAGTGTTTAAATTTTCATTTTAAGAACAACTGCATACCATATTTTATAAATGATTCTAGCCATTTCTCTGACATGGAAACTTTACACTTTACTACTTTTGGCTACAACCATATTAACCCTTTCAAATAAATGAAGAATCTTTGTTGCTTTATCACCAAAAATTTACAGCCAATGGAATAACTGAATTTTCTTTATGTAGTTCCTCATGTCCAACTCTAACTATTATCCCTGTAGTTCCTCATGTCCAACCTAACCAAAATATCAAGTCGTCAATTCAAAGGGATTCTTCTGGGTTAGTGCAGGATCAAGGGGGGCCAAAAAGTGGCGATGTGAAAAAAATAGCCTTCTTAACTCGCCTACAAACATGAAAATCCGTGTTGACTTTTTGCTTGGCCTAGGTGTTAGTACACTGGTAATTACCTATGCAAATCGGATATCTGATTTTTATTTATAATTTTAATTTAAAAAATATATTATATGTTACATATTATATAATATATAATCTATTATTATATTATATAATAATATATATAATATATTATAATATTATATTATATTATATATAATAATGTAATATTATATTATATTATATATAATAATGTAATATTATATTATATTATATTATATTATATATAATATTATATTATATTATATTATATATAATATAATATTATATTATATAATAAATAATATTATATTATATAATAAATAATATTATATCATATAATAAATAATATTATATCATATAATAATATAATATTATATCATATAATAATATAATATTATATTATATAATAATATAATATTATATTATATATATTATTATAATATTATATTATATTATAATATTATAATATAATATAATATAATATAATATAATATAATATAATATAATATTATATTATATTATATAATACAATACGTATTGTATTATATTATATTATATAATACAATACGTATTGTATTATATAATATAATACAATACGTATTGTATTATATTATATTATATATTATAGTATATATAATATAATACAATATGTATTATATAATATAATAATATATTATATAATATATTATTATATTATATAATATAATAATATATTATATAATATATTATTATATTATATAATATAATATAATATTATATATGTTATTTAAAAATAATTTAAGTATAAAAATCGGATATCTGATTTTATCGGATATCCGATTTTCTAAGACTTTTATATTTTGACAGTGGCAGCCTGTGAGTCATTTTTAACTCCCGGGCCACGCAATTTCATCACAATCCGATATCCGCTCCATCCGATATCCGGTTTTTTGACAAAAAATTGCTAAAAGATAGATTCAGAGGTAAGAATTTTATCGTTTTGAATCATTTTCATTCATTTTTTGTATTTTTTCTTAATGTTTATTTAATTTTCATTGAAAATATGGTTTTTTTAATGGAAACTAGGTTTTTTAAAATAAAATACCTAATTGTTTAAGTTTGTTAACTAAATTTAATTGTTTACATTCAATTAGGTTAAAAATGGGGGATAACAATGAAAACACCGACGAACAACAACTGCAACAACCAAACCCTCATTTGCCAAAGCCCCCCTCAATTCAGGATTTGATTGCACAAAATTTGAATGAATTGAGGGGGATTGCAGAAGTATATCGTAGGATCCCTCGTCTAAACCCAATGTTTGATCCTCTCACGTCGATCATAAAAAGTATGGAAACCATGACTTAGGAGCACGATGCCGCCCTTTTGTGGCGAGATTCTATGAGGGAAAAATATGCAGATGGCTTGTCGTATAAGGATATCAAGGATCTTGAGTTTGATCCTTACTACCTTCACTAGTCTTAAGTTTGATCCTTACTTTGTCCAACCTAACCAAAATATCAAGTCGTCAATTCAAAGGGATTCTTCTGGGTTAGTGCAGGATCAAGGGGGGCCAAAAAGTGGCGATGTGAAAAAAAAGCCTTCTTAACTCGCCTAAAAACACGAAAATCCGTGTTGACTTTTTGCTTGGCCTAGGTGTTAGTACACTGGTAATTACCTATGCAAATCGGATATCCGATTTTTATTTATAATTTTAATTTAAAAAATATATTATATGTTACATATTATATAATATATAATCTATTATTATATTATATAATAATATATATAATATATTATAATATTATATTATATTATATATAATAATGTAATATTATATTATATTATATATAATAATGTAATATTATATTATATTATATTATATATAATATTATATTATATTATATATAATATTATATTATATTATATTATATATAATATTATATTATATTATATTATATATAATATTATATTATATATAATATAATATTATATAATAATATAATATTATATTATATAATAATATAATATTTTATTATATAATAATATAATATTTTATTATATAATAATATAATATTATATTATATATATTATTATAATATTATATTATATTATAATAATATAATATAATATAATATAATATAATATAATATTATATAATACAATACGTATTGTATTATATTATATATACTATAATATATAATATAATTTAATACAATACGTATTGTATTATATTATATTATATATTATAGTATATATAATATAATACAATACGTATTATATAATATAATAATATATTATATAATATATTATTATATTATATAATATAACAATATATTATATAATATATTATTATATTATATAATATAACATTATATTATATATGTTATTTGAAAATAATTTAAGTATAAAAATCGGATATCTGATTTTATCGGATATCCGATTTTCTGAGACTTTTATATTTTGACAGTGGCAACCCGTGAGTCATTTTTAACTCACGGGCCGCGCGATTTCATCACAATCCGATATCCGGTTTTTTGACAAAAAATTGCTAAAAGATAGATTCAGAGGTAAGAATTTTATCGTTTTGAATCATTTTCATTCATTTTTTGTATTTTTTGTTAATGTTTATTTAATTTTTCATTGAAAATATGGTTTTTTTAATGGAAACTAGGTTTTTTAAAATCAAATACCTAATTGTTTAAGTTTGTTAACTAAAT
Organism: Cryptomeria japonica; assembly: GCF_030272615.1. NCBI lineage: Eukaryota > Viridiplantae > Streptophyta > Pinopsida > Cupressales > Cupressaceae > Cryptomeria > Cryptomeria japonica. The sequence goes on along the minus strand of NW_026729209.1, from coordinate 103,664 downwards.
TTAATTGTTTACATTCAATTAGGTTAAAAATGGGGGATAACAATGAAAACACCGACGAACAACAACTGCAACAACCAAACCCTCGTTTGCCAAAGCCTCCCTCAATTCAAGATTTGATTGCACAAAATTTGAATGAATTGAGGGGGATTGCAGAAGTATATCGTAGGATCCCTCGTCTAAACCCAATGTTTGATCCTCTCACATCAATCATAAAAAGTATGGAAACCATGACTTAGGAGCACGATGCCGCCCTTTTGTGGCGAGATTCTATGAGGGAAAAATATGCAGATGGCTTATCGTATAAGGATATCAAGGATCTTGAGATATCCAAAGCCGAAATCACCTCATTGTTTGTCAATCCCCGTACTAGTCAGCCCGTAGATCCCAAAAAAAAAAAACTTTCTATTAAATGGTGCACAAATGATGGGATTGTGAAAAACTTTTGGGATCATTGGTGGATGGTTTTCGAAAAACCACCCAACAACAATCTTGATATCCCCTTCTATTTTATAAAAAAATTGTATGCTAAGTTTGTTTTACACAAACATGTGAACTACTTTGACATCCAACCTTTCCAGGGTGTAGGTTTAGGTATGCCCCAAAATAGACCTGGGGTAGTTAGAGTAGTCCAGGGCCCGTATGTCCCCCCTCCTCCTATTGATCCCCCACCTATAGTGCAGCATCTTGATATCATTCGTGAGGCAGCTTCACAGACCATATCGACTATTCACTCTTTGAGTAGCCTTTTGGTTTCTCAGGCCGCGTCAGTAACTCAGCCTACTCTTGATGGTAGCAGTGCATCCGGTGGCATTGACATGTCAGCCTCAGCTCCACACATATGCGTGCCCCATAGTTGTGTCATGTGTGGGTACATATGCTTGGGGGTCTAGTAGGATAGCTCGTCGATCATCCTGTGGACAGTGTAGATTATGAGGTGCATGAGATGCATGATGCACCAGATGTTATTACACAGACTAGAGGATACCCTAGGGAGTCCTCACTTGCTAGAGGCGAGGAGGCACCATCATCATACATTGATGATGTAGTGGTAAGATTTTTATTTTCACAGTTCATGTTATATTTTAATTAAATATTTATAAATTAGATAATATTAAGTACTAATTTCTATTTACATGGTCTATTTCACAGTTGATGACCGAGGATGAGTTGAGACAGATTCAAGAGGGCAACTTGTCGGCCATTTCATTTGGCCTTGATAGCTTGATAGTACATATATTATTGCACCTAGTCGTTTGTATTTTATTGTACATACATGCTCATCATTTATATTGGTATTAATTAGATTATGTAGTAACTTGCATGTATATCTTATTTTACTCTTGTAGGGCACAAGCAACATGAGTGTGGGGCAGTGTGATTTAGGATTTGGTAGTGCAGTTGGAGACAAGGGAAAGGTAATTGAATGCAAATATGATTGAATGAATAGTTTAAATAACTTATAGTGATTATACATGTCTAGACATAGATTGATAGTTTCATATACTTGTGTATATATACAGAGAATCCTTGGCTTCACATCCTTGATGACTACACCCAGTATACCTGAAGAAGAAGAAGAGATGCCTCGAGTAGATGTGTGTTTATTTTATTTTTTGATTAGTAGATATAATTTGTTATTATCAATGACAATTATATGCTAACTTGTATCAATGTCATGTTTCTAAACATATGTAGGTTGTTTATGAAAATATTCAAAACATACCTCCTCTACTGAAGATATACATCAAGAGTCCTGCCCAGGGCCTGTCCCAGCCCCGGACCCCAACGAGGATACGTGCTGAGTGTACAGTACTTTGCTGATCAGTCACCACATTTCAACCGATTTCTCATTCTACTCATCGTGATGACAAACCGTTGGCTCTGACATGTCCAGTTAGGCATTATTACCCTACGCATGCTCCTATTTTTCCCCCCCACTTGATCGAACGCTTGGGGTCATACCCTACCGGTGTCGTCCCTTGAGCACCCTAAGTGCTCAAAATTGTCAAACTTTGACAGGCCCTAACTTGGAATCTGTGGCACTTGCAAATGATCCATTTGAACCTAAGGGGCCATGAGAGGGGTCCCTACGAAAGCCTATCTCAGTTTTTCAAGTTGCCCTACGGTTTTATTAGGGCAACAATTTTTCGGTTGGCAAAAAAATCGTCAGTCTCACTCAATGGAATGTTGTCGCGTGGCCGATTTCTCGTTTTGCTCATCGCGATGACGAAGCATTGGTTCTGACATGTCCAGTTAGGCATTATTACCCTATGCATGCTCCTATTTTGACCCCCCACTTGATCGAATGCTCGGGGTCATACCCTACCGGCGTCGTCCCTTGAGCGCCCTAAGTGCTCAAAATTGTCAAACTTTTACGGGCCCTAACTCAGAATTCATGGCACCTGCGAATGATCTGTTTGAACCTATGGGGCCATGAGGGGGGTCCCTATGAAAGCCTATCTCAGTTTTTCAAATTTCCATACGGTGTTATTAGGGCAACAATTTTACGGTTGGCAAAAAAATCGTCAGTCTCACTCAATGCAATGTTGTCGCCTGGCCGATTTCTCATTCTGCTTGTCGTGATGATGAACTGTCGGCTCTGACATGTCCAGTTAAGCATTATTACCCTATGCATGCTCCTATTTTTCCCCCCACTTGATCGAACGCTCGAGGTCATACCCTACCAGCGTCGTCCCTTGAGCGCCCTAAGTGCTCAAAATTGTCAAACTTTGATGGGCCCTAAATCTGAATCTATGGCACCTGCAAACATTCTGTTTAAACCTACGGGGCCATGAGAGGGGTCCCTACAAAATCCTATCTCAGTTTTTCAAGTTTCCCTACGGTTTTATTAGGGCAGCAATTTTACGGTTGGCGAAAAAATCGTCAGTCTCACTCAATGGAATGTTGTCGCGTGGCCGATTTCTCGTTCTGCTCATCTTGATGATGAACCGTTAGCTCTGACATGTCCAGTTAGGTATTATTACCCTACACATGCTCCTATTTTGCCCACCCCACTCGATCGAATGCTTGGGGTCATACCCTATCGGTGTCGTCCCTTGAGCGCCCTAAGTGCTCAAAATTGTCAAACTTTGATGGGCCCTAACTCTAAATTTGTGGTACCTATGAACATTCCATTTAAACCTACGGGGCCATGAGAGGAGTCCCTACAAAAGCCTATCTCGGTTTTTCAAGTTGCCCTATGGTTTTATTAGGGCAGAAATTTTTCGGTTGGTGAAAAAATCATCAGTTTCACTCAATGGAATGTTGTCGCGTGGTCGATTTCTCATTCTACTCATCGTGATGATGAACCGTAGACTCAAACATGTCTAGTTAGGCATTATTACCCTATATGCATGCTCCTATTTTTCCCCCCCACTCGATCGAACGCTTGGGGTCATACCCTACCGACGTCGTCCCTTGAGCGCCCTAAGTGCTCAAAATTGTCAAACTTTGACGGGTCCTAACATGGAATCCATGGCACCTATGAGCAATCCGTTTGAACCTACGGGGCTACGAGAGGGGTCTCTATGAAAGCCTATCTCAGTTTTTCAAGTTGCCTTACGGTTTTATTAGGGCAGCAATTTTTCGGTTGGTGAAAAAATCGTCAGTCTCACTCAATTGAATGTTGTCACGTGGCCGATTTCTCATTCTTCTCGTCGTGATGATGAACCGTCGGCTCCGACATGTCCAGTTAGGCATTATTACCCTACGATTGCTCCTATTTTGCCCCCCCACTCGATTGAATACTCGGAGTCATACCCTACGGATGTGACATCCATGAAGCGATATGAAAGGATATTTTGTAAACAATCAGAAACCTTTAATGATAATCAAGTTGAAGCCTTGAGATTTATGCAATATGGTTCAAGTCCAAAACTGTACCCAGAAGCCACACACTCTTCCCTCTCCCAGCATACAGTAATAAGTCACAAGTTAACATAGAATTTGGAAGGATTTGACAAGAGCGTTTTGATTTTACTTGCATCTTGTGTATTATAATATAGACCAATTTGCCAATGTGACATCTTCATATGAGAGAAAAGCTTCATTTTATCTCAATACAGTTGTACCTATTTCATTATTAGATAAAATAAATAAGTTCTAAGCTAAACTGCAATAAATAAATTAGTATCCTCTATATTATGGATTTGAATTGATGTTCTCAATTAGTTATTATTCCTACACCTCACACTCACAAGATTAATAATGAAATGACATTCATGATTCATCAAATGCTGACAAAGTCTAATCAAAGAACCATCGATAGTTATACCAAATGAAAATGTTGATATACAAAATGTAATACCCAGCACTACTTCAGCCAAATCGCAAGGAACTTGCTTGCACTCTAGGAAAAGGCATAAAATAGATCCAACACAAGAAAGTCACTCTATCTACCAGGATACAATATTACAGAATGCAAATCCACAACAATCTACAATAGATTGTTTCTCTTCTGTAGAATACATTCAAGCATTAAAGTCCTTCCGTGCTCGCATTGATTCATTGCCAACACTTTGAACATGTAGTGTTTGTAAAGAAAGATATATTGGGATGCTCATTCGCAAATGTCACCACCAAATTGTCTATTCAAGATGCTTTGCTAAAAGAGGCATTCATCGCTTCTCTTCAACTAATAACTTAGACCCAAGTGAACAACCCCTTGTCTTAAAGAAGCTTAACCAAGTAGAAGAGATGCTTATTGCTCGCGTATCTCCTATTTTGCAAGTCACTCATGCAAGAGGCAGCCAATACAAATACTTTGGTCACACTATAAGTTTCCCTCAAGACATCTCTGGAATTGCAAAGAGTTTGCCACACAAATTACAGGATTTGGAAGTCCTCATAATCCAAAGAACCAATATTCAAGGCAACAAATATGACTGGTATGTAAATAAATTCCATGTTATGGATGCATTGACATTTAAAATCCAACATGACCAATACTACAAGGAACTTATCATAGATCTTGATGCTCTGAACCTACTTCTTGATGTTACAACAGATGTATCGAGTATGTTGCATATGTTAGAAGACATTGACAATGAAATAGCTGTTCTTGCAACAACAGATTGTTCTGACACTTGCGATGCCTATGCCACAGAGATTTCATCATCCTTCATTCCAACAATGCATGCTGCAGCTCGTGAACTAGAGGCCATTAAAGACACATTGCAACTACATACTACTGAAGAGAATATTTTGCCTTGGCCTCAAATAGACTCCTCCATGATAAATGAATATAACACTGAAGGTTTATTGAGTATGGCATTTCCTTCACTCTTTCCAACTGGTATTGCCCTTCTGCTCCAGCCACGTATCAAACATGTTCATTTGCATGAATATGCACTCCACTTAATAAGATACTTTGACCAAAGATTTGGTTAGCATGTCAGGTTCTGGTATTTCATTTATAAGCTAATTATGTGCCACCGTTCACAACAATCTGTAGTTGTCTTTATTAGAACTAATATAGAAGAGGCCTTCCCAAGCAATTTGCAAGCATTGTGTGACTGTTTACAAAACACGCCTGATGACCAGTTGCCGAAATAGTTGCTACGCTTTGGTGCAACTCTTAGAGGCACGAGAGCATATTGGAATAAATCTAGAAAAGACCTCACAACAATGATCTCCCAATTGGGAACACCAACCCTTTTTTTCACATTGAGCTCAACTGATACTAAATGGTCTGACCTACATACCCTCTTCAATAAAGATAATGGCTAGAACATACAATCCACAAGAAAACAACTAGTATAAAATTTAATTCGCAATCCACACATAACAGCCTTGTACATGCACAACAGGTTTGAAATATTTTGTGAAGAAATTATTCAAAATTTGTTCAAAGAAAAATACCATTGGTATAGATATGAATGGCAACATCGTGGCTCAACACATATTCATGGATTTCTATGGCTCCCTGGTGCACCAAATATGGACATCATTGATTGGTAAAATGACAATGAAGTCCATATAGCTAAAACTTTCTTTGACACATATGTATCTGCTTGGGATCTTTGCAGCAAAGCTGACCGAAATAATACATTTTGATACACTGCAATGGATGATCCATGCTTAGCTGACACTACAAAGATATTCTCAATGCCCCCAACAGTCAATTACGAGGCATTGCTAAATATTGTGCAAAGACACACAAAATACACAGAAAATACATATCTTAGGAAAAAAGGCCATTTGTTACAATGTCGTTACAAAGCTCCATGGCCTGAACAAGAAAAATATACATTAACAAATGATAGTGATAAGAATCCATGTTATACACCTGCAAGGAATGATGACCGCTTGAATATTCATAGCCCTTGCATGCTTTCAATATGGCGGGCTAACATTGATTGCTAGCCTGTTACTTCAAGAAAAGCAGTCTTACAATACATTTCAAAGTGTGCTTCGAAATCTGAAAAAAGATCAGAATCTTATACTGAAATGCTCAAAACTATTGTGAATGCAAGTGGTTCTGAAGATACTATCTTATCAACATACCAAAAATTTATGATGGCAAATTTAGTAGACCGTGACATCAGCGCACAAGAGACTTGTCATATGCTGCAGAAATTGTCACTCATTAGCTGTAGTCGATAGTTTATATCTCTTAATATTAGTAGGAAAGCACTGTATCGTATCACAAAATCAAATCATGAAATAGACCTATCAACAAGCTATTTCCATGCTTACATGCAGTGCCCTTTTCATATATTCCACAACGTAAAAAAACAAAACGGCAACTTCGAGAGAGAAAAGTGATTGTGAATGTATATCCACACTTCACTGCCCCTCCCATTGAAGACATTGATGAATTTGAGATTTTCAGTTGGTCTGAGCTCTTGTTGTACAAACCATTCCGTGACATACCATCAGATATAGGGACTTCTAAAGATCAAGTTATAGCCAATTGGAAAGTCTTCAGTTCTACTGGCTATGTTCGGTTGTATGGCCACAACATTGTGCAGGTTCCTCCATCTCAAGATACAGATGAGGGTTAGTGTAGGATCAAGGGGGGCCAAAAAGTGGCAATGTGAAAAAAACAGCCTTCCTCACTCGCCTAAAAATGCGAAAATCCATGTTGACTTTTTGCTTGGCCTGGGTGTTAGTACACCTTGGCTCGGTAATTACCTATGCAAATCGGATATCTGATTTTTATTTGTAATTTTAATTTAAAAAATATATTATATGTTACGTATTATATAATACAATATTATATTATATATAATACAATATAATATTATATTATGTATAATACAATATAATATTATATTGTATAATATAATATTATATTGTATAATATAATATTATATTGTATTATATATTATATAATATTGTATTATATTATATATTATAATATAATACAATATTATATTTTATATAATATAATATAATATAATATTGTATTATATTATAATATATAATATAATACAATCTTAAATTATATAATATAATATAATATTATATTATATATTATATAATATTGTATTATATTATATATTATAATATAATATAATATAATATTATATATTATAATATAATATAATATTATCTTATATTATATAATATAATATAATATTATATATAATATAATATAATATATATTATATTATATAATATAAAATTATTTTATATAATATAATAATATAATATAATATAATATAATATAATATTATATTATATATAATATAATATAATATAATATAATATTATATTATTTATAATATAATATAATATAATATTATATATAATATAATATAATATAATATAATAGAATAGAATATAATATATAATATAATATAATATAATATAATATAATATTATATTATATTATATTATATATAATATAATATTATATATATTATAATATAATATAATATTATATTATATAATATAATAATATATTATTATATTATATTATATATGTTATTTAAAAATAATTTAAGTGTTGAAATCGGATATCCGATTTTCTGAGACTTTTATATTTCGACAGTGACAGTCCTGTGAGTCATTTTTAACTCACGGGTCGCGCGAATTCGTCAAAATCCAATATCCGCTCCATCCGATATTCGGTGTTTTGACAAAAAATTGCTAAAAAATAGATTTATAGGTAATAATTTTGTCATTTTGAATCATTTTCATTCATTTTTTGTATTTTTTGTGAATGTTTATTTTATTTTTCATTGAAAATATGGTTTTTTTTCATGAAAACTAGGTTTTTTTAAAATCAAATACCTAAATGTTTAAATTTGTTAACTAAATTTAATTGTTTACATTAGGTTAAAAATGGGGGATAACAATGAAAACACTGACCAACCACAACTGCAACAACCAAACCCTCATTTGCCAAACCCCCCATCAATTCAATATTTGATTGCACAAAATTTGAATGAATTGAGGGGGATTGCAGAAGTATATCGTAGGATCCCTCGTCTAAACCCATTGTTTGATCCTCTCACGTCGATCGTAAAAAGTATGGAAACCATGACTGAGGAGCACGATGTCATCCTTTTGTGGCGAGATTCTATGAAGGAAAAATATGCAGATGGCTTGTCGTATAAGGATATCAAGGATCTTGAGATATCTAAAGCCGAAATCACCTCATTGTTTGTCAATCCCCGTACTGGTCAGCCCGTAGATCCCAAAAAAACAAAACTTTCTATCATATGGTACACAAATGATGGGATTGTGAAAAACTTTTGGGATCGTTGGTGGATGGTTTTCGACAAACCACCCAACAACAATCTTGATATCCCTTCTATTTCATAAAAAAATTGTATGCTGAGTTTGTTTTACACAAACATGTGAACTACTTTGACATCCAACCTTTCCAGGGTGTAGGTTTAGGTATGCCCCAAAATAGACCTGGGGCAGTCAGAGTAGTCCAGGGCCCATATGTCCCCCCTCCTCCTGTTGATCCCCCACCTACAGTTCAGCATCCTGATATCATTTGTGAGGTGGCTTCACAGACCATATCGGCTATTCACTCCTTGAGTAGCCTTTTGGTTTCTCAGGCTACGTCAGTAGCTCAGCCTACTCTTGATGGTAGCGGTGCATCTGGTGCCGGTGAAACGTCATGCTCAGCTCCACACATATGCATGCCCCATAGTTGTGTCATGTGTGGGCATGTATGCTTGGGTCCAGCTGGACAACCCATTGATCCTCCTGTGGACAGTGCAGATTACGAGGTGCATGAGATGCATGATGCACCAGAGGTTATTACACAGATTGGAGGATACCCTGGGGAGTCCTCACATGCTAGAGGCAAGGAGGCACCGTCATAATACATTGATGATGTATTGGTAAGATTTGTGTTTTCACAGGTCATGTTATATTTTAATTAAATATTTATAAATTAGATAATATTAAGTACTAATTTTTATTTTCATGGCCTATTTAATAGTTGATGACTGAGGATGAGTTGAGACAGATTCAGGAGGGCACCTTGTCGGCCATTTCATTTGGCCTCGATAGCTTGACGATACATATATTATTGCACCTAGTCGTTTCTATTTTATTGTACATACATGCTCATCATTTATATTTGTATTAATTAGATTATGTAGTAACTTTCATGTATATCTTATTTTACTCTTGTAGGGCACAAGCAGCACGAGTGCGGTGCAGTGTGATCTAGGATCTGGTAGTGCAATTGGAGACAAGAGAAAGGTAATTGAATGCAAATATGATTGAATGAATAGTTTAAATAACTTATAGTGATTATACATGTCTAGACATAGATTGATAGTTTCATATACTTGTTGTGTATATATACAGAGAATTCTTGGCTTCACATCCTTGATGACTACACCCAGAATACCTGAAGAAGAAGAAGAGATGCCTCAAGTAGATGTGTGTTTATTTTATTATTTGATTAGTAGATATAATTTGTTATTATCAGTGACAATTATATGCTAACTTGTATCAATCTCATGTTTCTGAACATATGTAGGTTGTGTATCAAAATATTCAAAACATACCTCCTCTACCAAAGACATACATCAAGAATCCTGCAAAGCTAAAGAGAAAACATGGAGATGAGGTAAACATGAATAGTTCATTTTTATGTTAAATTTTTGAATGTGAATTATATAATATAACTAATATTAATCGTGGTTTGTTTTTCTTGTGTAGGATCCTTCAGAGCCGAGCAGTGCGGCGAAGAGGATCGATTTTGATGATCCATCAACAGCTTAGGATGTTATAGATAGTTTTGGGATGCTTACATGTCTAGTTGGCATGCATATTTTGTATATGGACATACATTCACATATTTAGACATACATTTTGTTTCAGTTGGCGTTTATGCCATATTTGTGTATGGACATACATTTGTAATCATTCAACATTTTTATATATACAGAAGTTGATATTCGATCATATAAATTGTTGCTCATCTGTGTGTGGTGTTATCATGGAAATCTTTAATATTCATTCCAATAATTAACAATGGTTAATAATGGCTATTTTATGAACAATACAATTCATTTCATTTCATTGTAAGTGTTGTTTTTATAATGAACAATATAATTCATTTAATGAACAATACAATACAATTTATTTAATGAACAATACAATTCATTTAATCAACAATACAATACAATTCATTCAATGGACAATACAATTCATTTAATGAACAATACCCTACGCATGCTCCTATTTTGTTCCCCCACTCGATCGAACACTTGGGGTCATACCCTACCGGCGTCGTCCCTTGAGCGTCCTAAGTGCTCAAAATTGTCAAACACGTACGGGCCCTAACTCAAAATCCATGGCACCTGCGAACTAGCCGTTTGAACGTACGAGGCCATGAGAGGGGTCCCTACAAAAGCCTATCTCAGTTTTTCAGGTTTCCCTACAGTTTTATTAGGGCAGCAATTTTCTGGTTGGCAAAAAAATCGTCAGTCTCACTCAATGGAATGTTGTCGCATGGCCAATTTCTCATTCAGCTCGTCGCGATGACGAACCGTCAGCTCTGACATGTCTAGTTAGGCATAATTACCCTACACATGGTCCTATTTTTGCCCCCCACTTGATCTAACGCTCGGGGTCATACCCTACCGGCGTCATCCCTTGAGCGCCCTAAGTGATCAAAATTATCAAACTTTGACAGGCCCTAACTCGGAATCTGTGGCACCTACAAATGATCTGTTTGAACCTACGGGGCCACGAGAGAGGTCCCTACAAAATCCTATCTTAGTTTTTCAAGTTTCCCTACGGTTTTATTAGGGCAGCAATTTTTTGGTTGGCAAAAAAATCATCAGTCTCACTCAATGGAATAATGTCCTGTGGCCGATTTCTCGTTCTGCTCGTCGCGATGATGAACCGTCAGCTTCGACATGTCCATATAGGCATAATTACCCTACGCATGCTCCTATTTTTCCTCCCCACTCGATCAAACGCTTGGGGTCATACCCTACCAGCATCGTCCCTTGAGTGCCCTAAGTGCTCAAAATTGTCAAACTTTGACGGGCCCTAACTCGAAATCCATGGCACCTGCGAATGATCCGTTTGAACCTACGGGGCCATGAGAGGGGTCCCTACAAAGGCTTATCTCAGTATTTCAAGTTGCCCTATGGTTTTATTAGGGCAGCAATTTTTCGGCTGGCGAAAAAATTGTCAGTCTCTCTCAATGGAATGTTGTCGCATGGTCGATTTCTCATTCAGCTCGTCGCAATGATGAACCGTCAGCTCTGACATGTCTAGTTAGGCATAATTACCCTATGCATGCTCCTTTTTTGCCCCCCCACTTGATCAAACACTAAGGGTCATACCCTACCGGCGTCGTCCCTTGAGCGCCCTAAGTGCTCAAAATTGTCAAACTTTGATGGGCCCTAACTCAGAATCTGTGGCACCTGTGAATGATCTGTTTGAACCTACGGGGCTATGAGAGAGGTCCCTACAAAAGCCTATCTCAATTTTTCAATTTGCCCTATGGTTTTATTAGGGCAACAATTTTTTGGTTGGCGAAAAAATCATCAGTCTCACTCAATGGAATGTTGTTGCGTGGCTGATTTCTCATTTTGCTCATCGCGATGATGAACCATGAGCTTCGACATGTCCAGTTAGGAATTATTACCCTACGCATGCTCGTATTTTTCCCCCCCACTCGATCGAACGCTCGGGGTCATACCCTACCAGCGTCGTCCCTTGATCGCCCTAAGTGCTCAAAATTGTCAAACTTTGACGGGCCCTAACTCGGAATCCATGGCACCTGCAAATGATCCATTTGAACCTACGAGGCCACGAGAGAGGTACCTACAAAATCCTATCTCAGTTTTTCAAGTTTCCCTACAATTTTATTATGGTAGCAATTTTTCTGTTGGCAAAAAAATCGTCAGTCTCACTCAATGGAATGTTGTCGCATGGCTGATGTCTCATTCTGCTTCATATGAGAGAAAAGCTTCATTTTATCTCAATACAGTTGTACCTATTTCATTATTAGAAAAAATAAATATACAAAGATTTTTTATTAGTATCCTCTATATTATGGATTTGAATTGATGTTCTCAATTAGTTATTATCTGTTTAGCTTTTCTTCATAGGGCACAACCATGTGGTGGTTATCATATCAGGACAACCATCCATGACTTTCAAAGTAATTGATATTTATTCCTACACCTCACACTCATAAGATTAATAATGAAATGACATTTATGATTCATCAAATGCTAACAAAGTCTAATCAGATTTCAACTTCAGGATGTATACAACATATCATATTCAACTTCAAGATGCATACAGCTTACCATATTCAAGCTCATGCCAACCACCACTTGGATATTGTTATATATTGATTAAAGTACAATATATGTAATAAAACCATATAGTCTTACAAAAAAGCCATCATAGACCATCTATGTTGATTAAAGTATAATTCATTTGTAACAGGGGCACACTCACAATCTGAAGTTGCAAAGTCCTGTGGGAAGCATCAAATTAGAAATTTACTAATCTGACTCATATTACTGTCAAAAGCATCAAAGATGCTACTGATAGAGAACACCATGCTCCATTGTGGAGAGAATATTAGGTGCATCTGATGTCAGCGTCTGAAAATGAAACAATGTTATTCAATTGCCAAAATCTAACTGACTTTATTTTATAAACCATTAATGAATAAAAATAGACAAGGTTACCTGAGTGAAAGTTTGATGACTACCTTGACTAGTAGGTGTTGATGTTGAAGGCCCAACATTAACAAATGTCAAATGTTTGATTCAACAGACCACCTTGACCATCAATGTCAAATGTTTGATTCAATAGATCATCTATCATGACAATTTGATACACTGCAAATGTGTCCTGGCCACATGCATTTGAATCATCTTCATGATAATAAACACAACAAGACCCACAATTTAATCTCATTAATGCACAAAGGAATATGTACCATCACCAAGAGAGGGTCTTGTCAATGACGAATGATCTAGCATGAACTTGTATTTTTAAGAATTGTTAGTCTACACATAAAATGCATGGATGAACATAAATGATTTATGACAATCACTTCAACTGAAATGCATGATAATAAATGAAAAGGTGGGATTATATACCATAAAAATACGTCCCTTCGAATTATATCAATAGAACCCACTATGTTGACGCAAAAATCATAATGTGATACTGTTGTATATCATAAAAAAAGACTTTCATGAGCATAAAGGTTATGCGATAATTATATCATAAAAATGTAAGGAAGTTAAGTAGCGGAAACAACTTCCTACGCTAACCTTGAGAGGAGGGTAATGCAAAACTTTTTCAGATCGTTACAATAGTTACAGAAAACAGAAATAGATATAATAGCATTCATACCACAACACAGTGATTTACGTGGGGAAAACCCTTTCGGGAGAAAAACCCCACCCTCCAAAAGCAGCTCAATATTTTATTCAGATTTCAAAAATAGATTACAACATACTTGTAGAGGAAGCTCTTAGCAGGAGTACCACTAATTAGAGATTCAGAGGCAACTCAATAGCCATGAGACTCTTACACACAACCTCTATCTCACACACCTCATAAATAGGAGATACAATACAAGAAACCGTCAAACGGTATTACAAAACCATGGGCTAAAACCACCCAATAAGGTGTAGCCGACCTTATCTCTCCTCTATGACATGTTAAAGCACACATCAACACGTGTCGCTCCCTTTTACAACTCATTTATGTATCCGATACAAATTATTTTTCCTATTTCAGGAGTACAAACTTCCAGAGGCCATAACTTGAGAACCGGGTGTCCGATTGATGAACCGTTTGAAGCGTCGGAAAGCTCGCGAAGTTCTCTATCACCTCATATCCTGCTTCGCCGGTTATGGCCACTTTTCAAGGCGTTTCAAAGCCTCTAAAGTCCCCAAATTTAAGTTTAAACATTTTATTGCACCCCTCCAAGACGAAAACTTTAATATCTTCAAAACTAGTTGTGACCTTGCGACACAACTTTACCGGAATGCTTATCTAGCCAACCAGAAGCTTCAGGGAGAGTTTCGCACCATTTCATGCTCAAATGAAAACTTACTATAAATAGTAACCTCACATAAATGCAAGGTTGAGACACCATTTTTCCCAACAAATCTCCCACTTGTCGAACACCTTGCATGAGCGGAAGGGAATGCCAACACAATGAATCAATTGCTAGGGGCCATAAGGCCCATAGACTCTGAACACCATCTGAACTTCTCTGTGCTCACAGCCTTAGTTAAAGCATCTGCAACATTCATCAAAGTTTCCACCTTAACCAGCTTCACCCTACCATCTTCGACCATATCTCTAACAAAATGATACTAAACATCAATATGTTTGGTCCGGGCATGAAATGTCGGGTTCTTAGCTAGGCTAATTGCACTCTGACTGTCACAGTAAATTTTCACTGTACCTTGTTTTATTCCAATACCTGAACACAATCTCTTAAGCCAAATGGCCTCTTTACAAGCATGAGTAGCTGCCATATACTCTGCTTCAGTAGTGGATAAAGCAACCACAGCCTGTCGCTTACTCATCCAACTAATTGCACCACCAAACAAAGTAAACACATAAGCACTGGTGGATCTTCTGCTATCAATATCACCTGCCCAATCTGAATCCACATAACCATAGATATCAAGGGAAGTCATGTCTCCAACTGAATTACCATGATAACACAAAGAATACTCTGAAGTACCCTTCAAATATCTGAAGACTCTTTTGACTGCATCCCAATGAACTCTACCAGGATTAGACATATATCTAGAAAGTACTCCCACTGCTTGGGCAATATCTGGTCTAGTACAGACCATAGCATACATCAAACTTCCAACCGCACTCTGGTAAGGCACTCTGCTCATGTCTTCCATCTCCAATGGGGATGTAGGACAATCTGAAATAGATAGTTTCATTCCAACTATAAAAGGAACACTCAATGGTCTACAATTCTGCATGTTGAACCTCTGTAACACTGAATTCACATACTTACTCTGGCCTAGCCATAGCTTTCTGTTCACCCTATCTCTTCTAATTTCCATCCCAAGAATGTGCTTTGCTGCACCAAGATCTTTCATTTCAAATTTAGCAGCGAGCTGAGACTTCAGTTCTGAAATCATACCTTTCCCTTTGCCAATGAATAACATATCATCAACATACAATGCAATGAATAAGAAATGATCACCATAAGATTTATAATAAACACAGTGATCTGATTTAGAACGTTCAAATCCCAAACTCAACACATATGTATCAAATTTCTGGTACCACATCCTAGGACTTTGTTTGAGGCCATACAAAGATTTCTTCAATTTACAGACCAAATTACTTTTGCCTTTCACCACATAGTGCTCCGGCTGTGTCATATAAATATCTTCCTCCAAATCACCATGAAGGAAAGCAGTTTTCACATCCATTTGCTCAACCTCTAAATCATAAGCAGTAGCAATAGAAAGCAAAAATCTAATGGACGTCATTTTTGCAACAGGAGAAAATATCTCACCGTAATCAACACCCTCAACCTGAGAGTAGCCTTTTGCAACCAACCTTGCTTTATACTTCTCGATGCTTCCATCTGAACCAATCTTTTTCTTGAACACCCATTTACAACCAATAGGTTTTCGTCCTTTAGGCAATGGTACAAGATCCCATGTATCATTCTTTTTCAAAGCTGCCATTTCTTCCTCCATAGCAATCTTCCAGGATTCTGCATCATTCATACCTAATGCCTCTTCTACAGATTTCAGTTCATCCACACCAGTATTCAGAGAAAAAATACATCTCCAATCATCAGGTGAATACCTTTCAGGTGGTTGTCTATGTCTTGTAGACCTTCGAACAAGCTAAGTTGGAGGTTCTTCCTCTTCTTCTGAAGATTCAGAGCTAGACGAGCTCTCCTCAAATTCTTGCCTATCTAGGGGTCTCGATTCAATTCTTTCAGGTGTAGAAGGAAGTTGAATCACATCTTTTTTTTTAGTCTGTTCTGGCTGCAATGTAACAGAAGGAGACTTAATTTCTCTAAAAATAACACTTCTACTGTGAATTACCTTTTGTGCAACAGGGTCCCAAAGCTTGTATCCTTTCACACCATAACTATACCCGATGAAGATACATTTCACAGCCTTGTTCTCTAACTTTGTTCGCTTCTCCTTTGGCACATGTGCATATGCTTCGCAACCAAAAACTCTAAGATGTCTCAATGAAGGCTTGTGACCTGACCATGCTTCCATAGGCGTTTTATCAACAAGAGCTGATGTAGGAGACCTGTTAATCAGGTAGCAAGCAGTGGCAACAGCTTCAGCCCAAAACTTTTGTTCGAGACCAGCACCACTCAACATACTCCTAGCCTTCTCCATCAGTGTCCTGTTCATTCTTTCTGCAACTCCATTCTGCTGTGGAGAATACGGAGTTGTCTTCTGCCTGTTAATTCCACAGTCTTTACAGAATCTATCAAAATCATTAGAGCAAAACTCACCGCCATTATCAGTTCTCAAACATTTTATTTTCTTTCCAGTCTGCAACTCAACCATTGCTTTAAATTCTTTAAAACGACTAAAAACTTCAGATTTACTCTTTAGAAAATAAACCCATGTCCTTCTACTAAAATCATCAATAAATGAAACATAATATGTGGATTTTCCAATCGAAGAGACATCTACTGGACCAAACACATCAGAATGGATAAGATCCAAAACACCACAAGTTTTATGAGAACTCGAGTAAAACTGAACGCGGTTTTGTTTTCCATAAATGCAATGCTCACAGAAATCAAAGTCAAGGTTACAGTCATTCAAACCTTCAACAAGGTTTTTATTTTTCAAGGTCCTTAGACCCTTTTCTCCAATGTGGCCAAGTCTCTGGTGCCATAACATAGTCTTCTCTGCAGGTAACTTTGCTTCAGACGAAAGAGCACCCTTAGGTACCCAAAAACCATTTCCATCTGCTGAAGGTGAAACCTTCAAATCTTCCAGTGAAGTATCCGCAGATTTACTTTTTACAGAAGTGCTATTACACTCAACAGTGTATGCTTCAAGCTTATACAAAGTGCCAAACTTGACACCTCTAGCAACTACCATAGCACCCTTAATCATCTTACATCCTGCTTCAGAAAAGACTACCTGCACACCCGCATCTATCAGTTTGCTCATAGATAACAAGTTTCGTTTTAATCCAGGGATATGCAGCACACCATTAATCCTTTTTATTCTACCATCAGAAAACCTGATTCTAACTTTACCTCGACCAACAATGTCTAGATGTGAATCATCACCCAAGTACACCTTACCTCCATTAAATCCTTCATATTCAGAAAACCAATCTCTATTGGAAGTCATATGAAAAGATGCACCTGAGTCAATTAGCGAGGCATCATTACCTGCATGAGTCGCCAAAGCCGCAATAAAGGCATCGCCATTTTCCTTGTCGGACTCAGAATCAGAATCGAACTTTTTCTTTTTCTTCTTCTTTTCTTCTTTGCAGTCCTTACGGATGTGACCCGGTTTACCGCAATTCCAGCAAATGACTTTGGACTTTCCAGGAGATTTCGATCTCCCTTTGGATTTGGACTTGCCACGCTTCTCATTCTTCTTGCCTTTCTCTTTAGGTCTTCCACGAACGGTTAGGGCTTCCTTTGAACTGATGGATACCTTCCTTCGCATCTCTTCACCGAGTAGGGCACCCACCACATCTTCAGATTTCAAAACAACAGAAGTACTACTGATAGCCATAACAAGAGAATCCCATGAATCAGGCAAAGAACAAAGCAAGATCTGACATTTCTCCTCCTCGTCCATCTTAACACCGACGGATACTAATTGAGCCACCAACATATTGAATGCTTCCAGGTGGTCTGCAATTCGTCCACCCTCTTCCATCTTCAAGGAATACAATTTCTTTCTTAAGAAAATTTGATTTAATAAAGATTTCACTTGATACATCTCACCCAGCTTAGTCCATAGCTTCTTTGCAGAGTTTTCTTCATGGACATTGATTAGAACAGAGTCTGCCAGGCACAGTTTGATTAGACCCTTGGCTTTTCGGTCCATAACATCATACTGAGCTGCCGCAGTAGGATCTGAGGGCCTTTGGACATTCGCATCAACAGCATCCCAAAGATCTTGATCTATTAGCAGATCTTCCATCTTCAGCTTCCACATCTCAAAATTACTTCCATTAAATTTCTCCACCTCTATTCTCCCTGACGAACTCGCCATCTGAATATTCCTGCAACAAGATCAAAAAGTGTCTTCTGCACAAGGTCCCACTCAAATCTGGATTAGTTCAAAAAACCCAACTGCCCACAATTGAAACCAAAGGTGATCAGGCTCTGATACCACTTGTAAGCAAGTTAATTAGCGGAAACAACTTCCTACGCTAACCTTGAGAGGAGGGTAATGCAAAACTTTTTCAGATCGTTACAATAGTTACAGAAAACAGAAATAGATATAATAGCATTCATACCACAACACAGTGATTTACGTGGGGAAAACCCTTTCGGGAGAAAAACCCCACCCTCCAAAAGCAGCTCAATATTTTATTCAGCAATCAAAAATAGATTACAACATACTTGTAGAGCAAGCTCTTAGCAGGAGTACCACTAATCAGAGATTCAGAGGCAACTCAATAGCCATGAGACTCTTACACACAACCTCTATCTCACACACCTCATAAATAGGAGATACAATACAAGAAACCGTCAAACGGTATTACAAAACCATGGGCTAAAACCACCCAATAAGGTGTAGCCAACCTTATCTCCCTTCTATGACATGTTAAAGCACACATCAATACGTGTCGCTCCCTTTTACAACTCATTTATGTATCCGATACAAATTATTTTTCCTATTTCAGGAGTACAAACTTCCGGAGGCCATAACTTGAGAACCCGGTGTCCGATTGATGAACCGTTTGAAGCGCCGGAAAGCTCGCGAAGTGCTCTATCACCTCGTAACCGGCTTCACCGGTTACGGCCACTTTTCAGGGCGTTTTGGAGCCTCTAAAGTCCCCAAATTTAAGTTTAAACATTTTATTGCACCCCTCCAAGACGAAAACTTTAATATCTTCAAAACTAGCTGTGACCTTGCGACGCAACTTTACCGGAATGCTTATCTAGCCAACCAGAAGCTTCAAGGAGAGTTTCGCACCATTTCGTGCTCAAATGAAAACTTACTATAAATAGTAACCTCACATAAATGCAAGGTTGAGACACCATTTTTCCCAACAAAAAAATTATCAAATAGTGTTGTCTAATAAAAAAAAGTTGTAAAGCTCATTAAATGCATGATAATAAGTCGTGTTGCAAAAATACGTCCCTTCCAATTATATCAAGTGTACTTGCTATGTGCATGCAAAAACCATGTTGCCAAAAAAAAATGTTCATCAAAAGACCTGCATTTTGAACACATCCTTAATATACACATAACAAACTTGAACATTAAGGTTTAATGATCATTGTTTGAAATGAAATGCATGATAAAAAAATAAGGCGACATTAAAGCTCACTACTCAAGTGTGCCTGAAGGGTCATCACTTTGTTTAAGAGTATCTAGTATTGCTTCATGATCAGTAGTAGTCACTGTCCATAGCTCTTTGGTCTTCGGTTTTGCTTGATGATTCAACAACTTGACATTTGTAGCTATAATAAGGTGTGAATACATTATAATGGTTTTGTGTCTCTCATAGTCTTCAAATGCAGGTATGCCATTCTTTCTAATCATGTATGTTCGCAACCAAGTTCCCACAACAACAACTAAACCTGTAGGATATGTGAACCCATCATCATCTGTCACTGGTTGTGTTAGCTTTTGTTTTCCCTGTACACATTGTGCCAACCAATATTCTGATCTCTCTTCATTCCCTTGTAGTGCAACAACTGCAAAAATATGTCTTGGCTGTACAAGATCTGATAGACGATCATACTCAAGTGAACTTTCCATGTCATCGTTTGACAAGGATATTGTTTTAGATAAAGGAGTTAGATAGTGGGGAACCTACGTATCAACCCACTCACTTGACTCACATTGATCCTAATCACACCGAACACAACTCTGACAAAAACAAGCCAACGCTCATGTCCAAATGGTCCATGTACTTGCATCTGAGCTAAGAAATGAATGCATCTTTGAAGAATCTTTAATTGTTTGACATTCCAATCTATCTCCCACTGTTCCCTCCTCAACCAACCAAAAGAGTCTGCTCATTGCTGAATCAAGAGTACCTCCATGTGACAATGCTGAACTACACCAATCAACAATAGAACATGCATCAGAGAAATTTGCACCTAAAATCCTCAATTGCTCCTTAACTAGAGCTCTGTTCAAACATGCACCTGCTCCATCATGCTCTCCCTTCCCATGCCCCGCCTAAAAAAAACACCAAATATGAGGTATATGCCTCTCCACATGCATTCTACTCAACCAATAAAACATACGGGCATTCTTGAATTGACCCGTACAGTTATCTGACCATATTATATGTCGGTCAATTGCAATATCTTCTTGCTGGCTTCTGTAGTAGCAACATACTCAGCTTCAGTGGTTGAAAGTCCAACAACCTTTTGCAACCTAGAAACCCAACTGACTGCAGTTCCCCCTATAGTAAAAACATACCCTGTAGTACTCCTCCGTGAATCAATATCACCCGCCAGATCAGAGTCAACAAATCCACTTAGAGCAGCATTAGATCCTTTGAAACATAATGCCTTCGTAGTAGTTCCTTTCAAATACTGAAGAATCCATTTCACAGCATTCCAATGTTCCATACTCGGATTACTCATAAACCTGCTCACAACTCCCACTGCATGTGCAATATCTAGCCTTGTGCATACCATTGCATACATCAGACTGCCAACAGCTGATGAATACAGGATGTTAGACATTTTATTAACCTCTTGCTGTGCCTTTGGGCACATCTCCTTAGTCAATTTGAAATGACTAGCCAAAGGTGTACTAACTGCTTTTGCATCCTGCATGTTAAATCTTTTCAACACCTTCTTTATATACTCACTTTGGGACAAAATCAAGGTTCTATTTTTCCTGTCCCATGTAATCCTCATATCGAGAATTTGCTTAGCTGCACCCAAATCCTTCATAGCAAATGACCTGGCTAATTTCTATTTAAGATCATTTATATGTTGCATGTTAGACCCAGCAACAAGCATGTCATCAACATAAAGCAACAAGATAATATAACTGCCATTATCAAATCTCTTTAAATATACACAATGATCAGAATGACATCTATGATAACTGTTTTTAGCCATGAAACTATCAAATTTTAAATGCCATTGTTGGGGTGCTTGCTTTAGGCCATATAGACTTTTTTTCAACCTGCACACCAAGTTCTCCTTACCTTTGACCTCATATCCCTGTGGTTGCAACATGTAAATTTCCTCCTCCAAATCTCCATGGAGAAAAGTTGTTTTGACATCTAATTGTTCAAGATGTAAATCATCTGTAGCCACAAGACTAAGTACAGTTCTAATTGAAGTCATTTTTACAACTGGAGAAAATATTTCATCATAATCTATACCCTTTTTCTTTGCAGAACTTTTTACCACAAGTCTGGCCTTATATATTTTTTGACCTCCTTCCTCCTCCTTCAGCCAATAAACCCATTTGTTAGGCAAGGCTCTTTTTTCTACAGGTAAAGGGACTAATTCCCAAGTCTTATTTTTCATCAAGGAGTCCATCTCCTCTTTCATGCCTAGCTCCCACTGTTGTTTGGCATCTACCTGCATTGCTTCTTCATATTCTTCTGGTTCACGAGAATCCATTAATAAAATAGAATACAAAGAAGGAGAAAATCTTTCAGGGGGTCTACTTGTCCTCGTAGAATGTCTAACACTTGCAGGAGTTTGTGGGACAATTTGTTGTTGCTGAGCATCAGATACCTGTGGCATTTCATTTTCAGGAATCTCATCCAACACCACATATTCTTGTTTGTCCTGTTCATGCTTCTTTTCCTGCATTTGTTCTTTATACATAACCTTCTCAATGAATATAACATCTCTACTTCTAATTATTTTCTTATTTTCAAAATCCCATAACCGATAGCCATATTCATCTATCCCATATCCAATGAAGGTACATTTCTGAGATTTAGCATCAAGCTTGGTTCTATTTTCTTTATCAACATGAACAAAAGCTTCGCAACCAAAAGTTTTTAGAAAAGAATAGTTTACCTTTTTACCAGTCCATGCCTCCTCTAGAATACCACCATCCAAAAGGGTCGAAGGTCCTCTATTTATCAAATAGACAGTAGTATATACAACATCTGCCCAAAAATGTAAGGGCAATCTAGCATGCAATCTCATGCTCCTCGCATGTTCCATGATGGTCCTATTCATTCTCTCTGACACACCATTTTCCTGTGGAGTTCCTGGAACTGTCTTCTGCTTTCGAATCCCATTTAAGGAACAGTAATCTTCAAATGCTTTGCTGCAATACTCACCTCCATTATCTAATCTGAGACACTTCAACTTTTTTCCTGTCTCATTCTCAACCAAAGCTTTCCATTTCTTAAAAGTTTCAAAAACATCTGATTTTTGTTTTAGGAAATATACCCATGTTTTTCTGGTTGAGTCATCAATAAAAATAACATAATAACAAGAGCCACCAAGAGATGATACCTGAGCCGGTTCCCATACATCTGAATGTACAAGCTCTAACTTCTCACTCTTCTTCTCTTTCCTAACCTTGAGAAATCTGACTCTTTTCTGTTTACCATAAACACAGTTTTCACAGAACTCTAAATCAATCTTCTTTAGTCCTGGCAATAGATTTTTGGAGTGAAGGATTTTCATCCCTTTCTCACTCATGTGCCCAAGCCTATGGTGCCACATTATCGAATCTATTCTTGCAACATTTATTGTTGTTGTCCCTGCAGTAACTTTATCTGTAGCAGCTAAGGTAGAGTAAGTGTTACCAGTACACAGATATAATGTGCCTACCTTCGCACCTTTAGCTACTACTAATGATCCTTTAGTGACCTTCCACATACTGTCTGAGAAGGTAACTATGCAACCTTCACTACGTAGTTGCCCTCCAGAAATTAAATTTCTTCTTAAATTAGAACATTTATTACCTCCTATAGAAACCAGTCATTACCATTCTGCAACTTGATCTGTATCTTTCCTTTTCCAACAATTTGATAGGGCTCATCATCACCCAAATATATCTGTCAAAATCACCTTGAACATAATCTAGAAAATATTTTCTATCGAGGTGGCATGAAATGAAGCCCCAGAATCTATTACCTAGGAATCATTAACATTATCCAAACATAAGATTAAAGAATCTTGTAAAGTATTACTTGCAATATTAGCTTCCTTACTGTCATTTTTATTTTTGTCTCCTTCTTTGTTTTTCCGAGACCAACAGTCTTTCTTTAGATGACCAAGCTTTCCACAGTACCAGCAATCTTTCTTTCCTCTAGATTGAGAGCATCCTTTCTTTGACTTCCCTTGTGACTTCTCATTCCCAGGGCCTTTTCCTCTTTCCTTTGATCTTCCTCTGTTCTCCACATTGAAAACACTACCCGATGATGTTGAAGTCTCACTTGTGCTTTTCCTTCGCATTTCCTCGCTTAGGATAACACCAACAATATCATCAAATACCAAAGTATTTTTACCAGAGATAGAGTTACTTACAACCATAACCAAGCTATTCCAGCTTTCTGGCAAAGAACATAAAATCAAGAGAGCCCTAACCTATTCTACAAAGGTAATTATTACCGAAGACAATTGACTAATAATTGTATTAAATTCATTTAAGTGCTCCCCTACAGATCCTCCCTCACTCATTTTCAAATTAAACAAACGCTTCATAAGAAATACCTTATTCGAAGTCGAGGGTTTCTCATACAACTTAGCCAATGTTGCCATCAAATCTACAGTCATTTTTGCTTCTGTTATATTGAATGCTACAGATGACGCAAGGCACAATCGAATGGATCCCACTGCCTTTCTATCTAAAATGTCCCACTCTTCATCTGATATTATGGTCGGTTTCTTTGCCTTTCCTTCCAATGGTCACCACAAATCCTTTTGATACAGGTAATCCTCCATCTGCATTTTTCATAACTGATAATTCTAGCCGTTAAACTTTTCGACCTTGAATTTGGAATCCTCCATTGCTCCCACTCAAATATGAAAGTCCTGCCAATTTACAGAAAACCTCGCTCTGATACCAATTGTTAGGGTTTCAAGTAGATCTGAGGCAAATATGAACTAACAATTATATGCAGATTTAAATACAAAAGATAAAGAAATAAAACAGGACACAGATAACACAGAGATTTAACGTGGTTCACCCAGAATGGGTTACGTCCACCATACACAACCATCCAATCTTTCTTATTATCCAGCAAAAACAGTACATCAACCTTACAATGCCTTAAGCATCCCAACTGCTTATAACATGTGTTTTTAGGGCAACAAACAAAGTCTACTTTTTTAGGGTTTTATAACAATGTCGGTTTTCATCAACAAAAAAAAGGCAAATTTTTTTTTTCTCGGGGGCTGCCGCCCCTGAACCCCCGCTTTTCTTGGGGGCTGCCACCCCCAAACCCCTGCCCAGGGCCCGGCCTGGCCTCGGACCCCAACGAGGATATGTGCTGAGTGTACAATACTTTACTAATCAGTCACCACATTTCAACAGATTTCTCATTCTGCTCATCGCGATGACAAACCGTTGGCTCTGACATGTCAAGTTAGGCATTAATTACCCTACGCATGCTCCTATTTTTCCCCCCCACTTGATCGAACGCTTGGGGTCATACCCTACCGGTGTCGTCCCTTGAGCACCCTAAGTGGTCAAAATTGTCAAACTTTGACGGGCCCTAACTTGGAATCTGTGGCACCTGCAAATGATCCATTTGAACCTACGGGGCCATTAGAGAGCTCCCTACAAAAGCCTATCTCAGTTTTTCAAGTTTCCCTACGGTTTGATTAGGGCAGCAATTTTTCTGTTGGCAAAACAATCATCAGTCTCACTCAATGGAATGTTGTCGCGTGGCCGATTTCTCGTTCTGCTCATCGTGATGATGAAGCTTCGGCTTTGATATGTCCAGTTAGACATTATTTCCCTATGCATGCTCCTATTTTGCCCCCCCACTAGATCGAACGCTCGGGGTCATACCCTACCGACGTCGTCCCTTGAGCGCCCTAAGTGCTCAAAATTGTCAAACTTTGACGGTCCCTAACTCAGAATTCATGACACCTGCGAATGATCTGTTTGAACCTATGGGGCCATGAGGGGGGTCCCTATGAAAATCTATCTCGGTTTTTCAAGTTTCCCTACGGTTTTATTAGGGCAACAATTTTTCGGTTGGTGAAAAAATCGTCAGTCTCACTCAATAGAATGTTGTCGCGTGGCCAATTTCTCATTCTGCTTGTCGTGATGATGAACTGTTAGCTCTGACATGTCTAGTTAGGCATTATTACCCTATGCATGCTCCTATTTTTCCCCCCACTCAATCAAACGCTCGAGGTCATACCCTACCGGTGTCGTCCCTTGAGCGCCCTAAGTGCTCAAAATTGTCAAACTTTGATGGGCCCTAACTCAGAATTTGTGGCACCTACGAATGTTCCGTTTAAACCTACGGGGCCATGAGAGGGGTCCCTACAAAAGCCTATCTCAGTTTTTCAAGTTACCCTACGGTTTTATTAGGGCAGCAATTTTACGGTTGGCAAAAAAGTCATCAGTCTCACTCAATGGAATGTTGTCACGTGGCCGATTTCTTGTTTTGCTCGTCGCGATGATGAACCATCAGCTCTGACATATCCAGTTAGGCATTATTACCCTATGAGAAATCCATTTGAACCTACGAGGCCACGAGAGGGGTCTCTACGAAAGCCTATCTTGGATTTTCAAGTTGCCCTACGGTTTTGTTAGGGTAGCAATTTTTCTGTTGGTGAAAAAATCGTCAGTTTCACTCAATTGAATGTTGTCACGTGGCTGATTTCTCATTCTTCTCATCGTGATGACGAACCGTCGGCTCCGACATGTCTAGTTAGGCATTATTACCCTACAATTGCTCCTATTTTGCCCCCCCACTCGATTGAATGCTCGGGGTCATACCCTATGCATGTGACATCCATGAAGCGATATGAAAGGATATTTTGTAAACAATCAGAAACCTTTAATGATAATCAAGTTGAAGCCTTGAGATTTATGCAATATGGTTCAAGTCCAAAACTGTACCCAGAAGCCACACACTCTTCCCTCTCCCAGCATACAGTAATGAGTCACAGGTAAACATAGAATTTGGAAGGATTTGACAAGAGCATTTTGATTTTACTTGCATCTTGTGTATTATAATATAGACCAATTTGCCAATGTGACATCTTCATATGAGAGAAAAGCTTCATTTTATCTCAATACAGTTGTACCTATTTCATTATTAGATAAAATAAATAAGTTCTACGCTAAATTGCAATAAATAAATTAGTATCCTCTATATTATGGATTTGAATTGATGTTCTCAATTAGTTATTATTCCTACACCTCACACTCACAAGATTAATAATGAAATGACATTTATGATTCATCAAATGCTGACAAAGTCTAATCAAAGTTCAACTTCAAGATGTATACAACATATCAAATTCAACTTCAAGATGCATACAACTTACCATATTCAAGCTCATGCCAACGGCCACTTGGATATTGTTATATGTCGATTAAAGTACAATATATGTAATAAAACCATATAGTCTTACAAAAAAGCCATCATAGAACATCTATGTCGATTAAAGTACTATTCATTTGTAACAGGGGCACACTCACAATGTGAAGTTGCAAAGCCCCGTGGGAAGCATCAAAATAGAAATTTACTAATCTGACTCATACTACTGTCAAAAGCGTCAAAGTTGCTACTGCTAGAGAACACCATGCTCCATTGTGGAAAGAATATTAGGTGCATCTGATTTCAGCGTCTGAAAATGAAAGAATGTTATTCAATTGCCAAAATTTAACTGACTTTATTTTATAAACCATTAATGAATAAAAATAGAAAAGGTTACCTGAGTGAAAGTTTGATGACCACCTTGACTAGTCAATGTCAAATATTTGATTCAATAGATCATCTGTCATGACAATTTGATCCATTGCAGATGTGTCCTGGCCACATGCATTTGAATCATCTTCATGATAATAAACACAACAAGACCCACAATTTAATCTCATTAATGCATAAAGGAATATGTACCATCACCAAGAGAGGGCCTTGTCAACGACGAATGAGCTAGCATGAACCTGTATTTTTAAGAATTGTTAGTCTACACATAAATTGCATGGATGAACATAAGTGGTGTTACAAAAATACGTCCCTTCCAATTATATCAAGTGTACTTGCTATGTGCATGCAAAAACCGTGTTGCCCAAAAAAAACGTTCATCAATAGACCTGCATTTTGAACACATCCTTAATATACACGTAATAAACTTGAACATTAAGGTTTAATGATCATTGTTTGAAATGAAATGCATGATAAAAAAAATAAGGCACCATTAAAGACCTACTACTCAAGTGTGCCTGAAGGGTCATCTCTTTGTTTAAGAGTATCCAGTATTGCTTCATGATCAACAGTAGTCACTGTCCATAGCTCTTTGGTCTTCGATTTTGCTTGATTCTATAACAACTTGACATTTGTAGCTATAATAAGGTGTGAATACATTATAATGGTTTTGTGTCTCTCATAGTCTTCAAATGCATGTATGCCATTCTTTCTAATCATGTATGTTCGCAACCAAGTTCCCACAACAACAACTGAACCTGTAGGATATGTGAACCCATCATCATTTGTCACTGGTTGTGTTAGCTTTTGTTTTCCCTATACACATCGTGCCAACCAATATTCCGATCTCTCTTCATTCCCTTGCGGTGCAACAACTGCAAAAACATGTCCTGGCTATACAAGATCTAATAGACGATCATACTCAAGTGAACTTTCCATGTCATCGTTTGACAAGGATATTGTTTTAGATAAAGGAGTTAGATAGTGGGGAACCCACGTATCAACCTACTTACTTGACTCGCATTGATCCCAATCACACCAAAGACAACTTTGACAAAAACAAGCCAACACTCGTGTCCAAATGGTCCATGTACTTGCATCTGAGCTGAGAAATGAATGCATCTTTGAAGAATCTTTAATTGTTTGACAATACAATCTATCTCCCATTGTTCCCTCCTCAACCAACCAAAAAAATCTGCTCACTAATGAATCAAGAGTACCTCCATGTGACAATGCTGAACTACACCAATCAACAATAGAACGTGCATCAAAGAAATTTGCACCTAAAATCCTCAATTGCTCCTTAACTAGAGCTCTCTTCAAACATGCACCTGCTCCATCATGCTCTCCCTTCCCATGCCCCACCTAAAAAACACCAAATATGAGGTATACGCCTCTCCACATGCATTCTACTCAACCAATAAAACATACGGGCATTCTTAAATTGACCCGTACAGTTATCTAACCATATTATATGTCGGTCAATTGCAATATCTTTCTCATGCAAGAACTCAAAAAAATTCTCGAAAGAATGTTGCACATACTCAGAGGAGTGTGATCTATCATCACTCATATAAAAATGATACTCCCTGATTATCTTCCTATCTTCTTCTGTACTATCAGGAGCATGTCTATATGTAATGTGAACAAAAATAGCAATCTGGACTGAATTGTAGTACTGAGACTGTACCTCATTCTGTGGTTGCAATGTATAGTTCTCTGCAAAATCAACTACCGATACAATAGTGCCAATTGGGAAAGAGTTCTTACACATCCTGAACTATTGATCCAACCATTGAGACCTATGGGTGTGCCTTGCATACTTGTAGAAAATATTTTCCTTGAAATCCAAAATAAAATCAGCAATACTCACTTCTCTTGAGACTAATTCGCATCTAGAACCTTCACCTCCACTCTTCAAAGTATATTTCACTGTCTCGTATCTTTTTTTCTCAACAAAATTATTTCCAAACTCGTGTTCGCTGCCCTCATGAAAACATGAAACAACCTTTGACAACCCACCGCATTCTGAGCACTTCTCATTCAAACAATCATTTCTATAGAAATAGCAACCATCATCTCTAGGGCATAAAAATAGATCTTGCAAGTCTCTTGATGATCTCGGAAATAGCATTGCACCACACTCCTGCAACATCTCATTAGTATGCATCATAGTACGAATATGACATAAAAGTTCATGGTACATTGAAAACTCCACATGGTACTTGCAACAACAGGTATTGCGAATCTTAAGAGGAACACAATAAAATGGTTTCAAAGATTCAAAGGCCCTTTGTGATATTTGCAAAGTTGGATGTAATTCACAAATTTTTTTGTACAACATTGTTTGGCTTGATTCCAAGAAATGTTTGGGATGCCGTGTGCGGTCTCGGTTGCTGATTCTTAATTTCAAAACATCCTTTATATTGGGTGACACTCTAGAATTAAAGTGCCAAAATTGTTGAATCTCTTCCTTCACATTGTTAGTCAACTTTCTATCAACACATGGAAGCTTCCCACCAAATGCCCATGTATCTTGTTGAAGTGGATTGTCAAGTCTTTGTCTTCGTGCAAGTGCTGTATCCAAAGTTTTACAGTTTATGTTAAAATCAACACAAGTTTGTCTCATTTGATGAGCCTTCCTCAATTGATGGCTTACTAAGGAGGTTGTAATCACTCTTTGAGCGGCTCTCTTATCTCTTTCTTTGGTATTCTTTCCAATAGAATTGAGAGCATCAAATAGATTTTTTGCAATAATAGAATTTCTCTCCATCTCCTTGTTCATACGAATCTTCAATTTGTTTAGCAATGGTCTCATCTTTATCATCTTTAGCAATTGAACAAAGAGTTGGCATTGCTCGATCAATGTCTTATTTCTAAAATTTTGGTTGAAAAGTTGTGTAGCCCACAACCGAACGGTTCTTGTTGACCTATTGCCTTCAAGATTCGCAATAATGTTATCATTGATTTCAAATAACCATTTTGGGGTTCTTGAAGGTGTTGGATTTGGAATTTGTCTTTCATCCATGAGAGGGTCTTCATTTCTAAAGTAATTAGGTGTTACATATGGTTCACTTGGTCGAGCAATTCCACCTTCAACGTTAAAGTTTTCCACATTTTCACCTCCTATGTCAAAATTTTCCACATGTTGAGCATTTTCATTATCACTTTCAACATTTTCAAAATTTTCAATATTTTCACTTTCAAAATCTACATTTTCAATAACTTGTGGCACATTTTCAAATTCAATTTCCTCTTCAGTTGAAGTAACATTAGAAATATTTAACATACCTTGTCTTCTCCTCCTATGACATTCTCTATCTCTTTCTCTATACACTTCAATTTGGTCATTTGAAAGTTTTCTTTTGTGTTTAGACTTCCGACGACTACTACTCCCCATTTCCCTCCACACATGCGCCTTCGTGATTGACAATGTAAGTTTTCACTTTAAGAATCTCCCAAAAGCACAAATTTGTCTCTAGTTGTCTGAAAACCCGTGATCCTCGACAGAAAATAGAATATGCAGACTGTGGGCCATTGGAATATACACAATGGCCCACAAACCCTTTTTTTCTTGGTTTTTTGTACAAAAAACGGATATCAGATTTTATCCGATATCCGATTTTAGTACAAAATTTGTGGTCCCCCAAAAAAATTCTCGTTGCTGCCATTTATTTGTAATATACCACATTGTAGAAATTTGATATCGGATTTTAATCGGATATCGGATTTTAGTAGTCATAGAGAGAGAGAGGAGGAGAGGGAGAGAGAGAGAGAGAGAGAGAGAGAGAGAGAGAGAGAGAGAGAGAGAGAGGAGGAGAGTAGGAGAGGGAGAGAGGAGGAGAGGGAGAGAGAGAGAAGGAAGGAGAGAGAGAGACGGAGAGAGAGGGGGAGAAAGAGAGAGAGAGACATAGAGAGAGAGGAGGAGAGGGAGGGAGAGAGAGAGAGAGAGAGAGAGAGGAGGAGAGGGAGAGAGGAGGAGATTGAGAGAGAGAGAGAGAGAGAGAGGGAGAGAGAGAGGAGGAGAGGGAGAGAGAGAGAGAGAGAGAGAGAGAGAGAGAGGAGGAGAGGGAGAGAGGAGGAGAGGGAGAGAGAGGAGAAAGGAGAGAGAGAAGGAAGGAGAGAGAGGGGGAGAAAGAGAGACAGAGACAAAGAGAGAGAGGAGGAGAGGGAGGGAGAGAGAGAGAGAAAGAGAGAGAGAGGAGGAGAGGGAGAGAGGAGGAGATTGAGAGAGAGAGAGAGAGAGAGAGGAGAGGGAGAGATGAGGAGATTGAGAGAGAGAGAGAGAGAGAGAGGAGGAGATTGAGAGAGAGAGAGAGAGGTGGAGAGGGAGAGAGGGAGAGAGAGAGAGGAGAGGGAGAGAGAGAGAGTAGGAGAGGGAGAGAGAGAAGGAAGGAGAGAGAGAGACAGAGAGAGAGGAGGAGAGGGAGAGAGAGAAGGAAGGAGAGAGAGAGACAGAGAGAGAGTAGGAGAGGAAGAGAGAGAGAGGAGGAGATTGAGAGAGAGACAGAGAGAGACATAGAGAGAGAGAGAGGAGAGAGAGAGAGAGGAAGAGGAGAGGGAGAAAGAGAGAGAGAGTAGGAGAGGGAGAGAGGAGGAGAGGGAGAGAGAGAAGGAAGGAGAGAGAGAGAGAGGAGGAGAGAGAGAGAGGGGAGAGAGGAGAGAGAGAGAGGGAGGGAGAGAGAGGGAGGGAGAAAGAGAGAGAGAGATAGTGAGAGAGAGGGGGAGAGAGAGAGAGAGGAGTAGAGGGATAGAGAGAGAAGGAAGGAGATAGAGAGAGAGAGAGAGAGAGAGAGAGAGAGAGAGAGAGAGAGAGAAGGAAGGAGAGAGAGAGGGAGAGAGAGAGGTGGAGAGAGAGAGAGAGGTGGAGAGGGAGAGAGAGAGAGAGAGGTAGAGAGAGAGAGGATGGGGTCCTATGGTGTCGTTAGGGGTCATATGGTGTCTTGGGACACCATAGGACCCCTTAAGACACAATATGACCCCTAATGACATGATTTGGTGTCCTAACGGGTCCTATGGTGTCCTTAGGGGTCATATGGTGTCCATAGGAGTCATATGGTGTCTTCGGACACCATAGGACCCCTTAGGACACAATATGACCCCTTAGGACACAATATGACCCAAAGCAACCCAATATGGTGTCATTAGGGGTCATATGGTGTCCTAAGAGGTCATAAGGGTTTATGGAACACCATATGAGCCCTAACAACATGCTTTGGTGTCTTAAGGGGTCCTATGGTGTCCCAAGGAGTCATATGTTGTCTTGGGACACTATAGGACCCTTTAGGACACAATATGACCCCTTAGGACAAAATATGACCCAAAGCAACCCAATATGGTGTCATTAGGGGTCATATGGTGT
Source organism: Cryptomeria japonica (assembly GCF_030272615.1). Classification (NCBI taxonomy): domain Eukaryota; kingdom Viridiplantae; phylum Streptophyta; class Pinopsida; order Cupressales; family Cupressaceae; genus Cryptomeria; species Cryptomeria japonica. The sequence goes on along the minus strand of NW_026729209.1, from coordinate 70,819 downwards.
CCTAAGAGGTCATAAGGGTTCTTGGGACACCATATGACCCCTAACAACATGCTTTGGTGTCTTAAGGGGTCCTATGGTGTCCCAAGACACAATATGACCCCTAACGACACCATAGGACTCCTTAAGACACCAAATTGTGTCATTAGGGGTCATATTGTTGCTCTCTCTCTCTCTCTCTCTTTCTTCTTTCTTTCCCTCTCTCCCTCTCCTCCTCTCTCTCTCTCTCTCTCCCACTCTCTCTCTCTCTCTCTCTCTCTCTCTCTTTCTCCCTCTCTCCCTCTCTCCCTCTCCTCCTCTCTCTCTCTCTCTCCCCACCTCTCTCTCTCTCTCCTCCTCTCTCTCTCTCTCCACCTCTCTCTCTCTCTCTCTATGTCTCTCCTCCCTCTCCCTCTCTCCCTCTCCTCCTCTCTCCCTCTCCTCCCCCTCTCTCTCTCTCTCTCTCTCCCTCTCCTCTCTCTCTAAAAAATATGACTAATAAAATCTGATATCCGATTTCTGCCATGTGGCAGTTTACCAAATAAATGGCAGCAACGAGAAATTTTTTGGGTACCGCAAATTTTTTTATTAAAATCGTATATCGAATAAAATTCGATATTCGATTTTAGTAGACAAATTTTAAAATTTCCAATTTAGGCTTGGGAATGCTTTTGTATTTGGCTTGGAAGTGACAAGCCTGGAAAGTCAACTGAAAAAACGTGTTTTTTAGTATTCCTTGGTTTTCCAGACTTTACACTGGTGGTTGACGACTTTTTTTGTAACCAAAATTGATAAAACAAAAAGGGTTTTTTAAAGATGTTCCCATCTTTCCAACAATATAAGGCTTGTCTTATTTCGACTTTAATAAATAATTATTATTTATTTTCTAATTGAATTCTGACAATAGTCCTGATTGATATACTGATTGAAAAACACTCATAACTTTCAAACAGTACCGAAACATGTGTCACATCCTATGCTTCATCTACTATAGGGAAAAATTAAAAAAATTAAATTTCATAAAGTTTTGACCAAGTTAAGGTGGTCAGACGTGGGAGTTTCTGAATTTCTGAAAAGCTGTAGTAAAAAAATCATAAATAATTATTTAATTTATAAAAAAATTTTAAAAAAAATGTGTCACATCCGGACATGAGTCTAATACTTTTATTATACATATTATAAAAAAATATTAAGATTTGATTGTGATTAGGGTGGTCAGACATACCTCTACTTCTTATTTTTTTCCTGAAATTTTAGTACCACTGCATTGAAATTTGAAATTTTCATCAAATAGGATTTTTTTTTTCCAAAAAACAACTAGTAGCTTAGAAACTAAATTCAATTTTCTATATATTTTCTTCTTACATATTTTAAAAATAATGTTCACAACTTATTCAAATTTTTATGTCAAGTTGCATAACTCTGATTTTCTGAAATTTCATTGCCACTTAAGGGCCTTTTTTGGCACACCATGATCCTGCACATAACCATGATAGTGACACAAATGATTCTCAATATCAAGAAGACTCAGATCTATTTGAATGTGAATTCATATCTCAGATGGGACCGACAAATAAATTTACCAAAGATGAGCTGCAAATGTTAGGGCGACGTGACTATGATATTAGCTACTTGTGGCCCACCGATATTCCAAATCAGCAATTACAGTCCACTGTTGTCCAATTCATATCTACAGCTAAATTATAATTTCACCCACCTACAAACCAAGCCTTGCCCATAGCCAGCGAGAAAATCTATCTCTCATCTCAACAAAGACTTGCACTTGACATAATTCTACATCATCAATCTAAACAAGTTGCAGCCCAACCTCTCCGAATGATTGTTCACGGAACAACAGGACCTGGTAAATCAATCTTGATAGATTGCATCAGACAAAAGTTAAATGTCTCTGTAGGCATTAAGAAAAACACATTGTTAGTTCTTGTACCTACAGGTGTTGCTGCATATAATATTCAAGGAACAACTATTCATGCAGGCCTCTGAATCCCTATAAAAGAAATGCATCCTTTGACATGGCAAGTATTGTTCACATTCCAAGAGCGTTTTAGGCATGTTAAATATATTCTAATAGACAAAATGAGCTTCTTGGGCCCTAAATTACTATTGAAGATTGACAGTCGGCTCCGCCAAGCATTCCTTGATAAACAACATGAAGGCTTTGGTGGACTCTCCACAATCCTTGTAGGTGACCTTGGACAGCTCCCTCCTATAATGGACAAACCAATTTATACTTGGCACTCTATACCTCTAAACTTGTGGCAATCATTTAAAACAGTTGTGACATTGCATACTTTTTCCACCAACAAGGTGCCTCTATTAAGCAACATCAATTCAGAAGCCTGCTCCAAAACATAAGAGATGCACAACCTAACAAACATGACTGGCAGATCTTAATGAACCAAACAAATACAAATCTCACTGTTTTGCAGCAAAAGGAATTCAACTCATCAATCCATTTGTTTGCAACAAATGACTCAACAACGCTGCACAACAAAAGAATGTTGAAGGAATTAAATTTACCCATTGCTCTCAGCATTGCACATATTGTGCAACAAACTAATACTGAATATGATAACAATGAACAACTACCATTAGAGCTACTATTATGTGAAAATCAGCAAGTGATGTTGCTAGCTAACTTGTGGATTGAAGTTGGCCTTGTAAATGGTTCCATTGGCCTTGTTAAAAAAATTGTATATGAAAACAATACTAAACCACCAGACTTGCCAAAATTTGTTATTGTCCGCTTTCAGAATTATAAAGGCCCTCCATGGGATACATTGCATCCAAATGACATACCCATTACTCCAATTACCTGAGGCAAGTGTACACAGATTCCATTGACAACCGCTTGGGCCATAACTATTCACAAATCTCAAGGACTTACACTGGATAAAGCTACAATAGACATAGGCAACACTGAAAAGCAAGGCCTAACATTTACAGCTATCTCAAGGGTCAAATCAATTGATGGAATACGCATTCATCCACCTTTCTCATTTGAAAGGTATGCAAAAATGCAAAAAAGTGTTTTTACCACCATAAGAAAGAAAGAAGAAGCTCGCTTGCAACAACTCTTTGGCCTCACATCTACATCGCAGGATTACAATCTACATCTATGAAATGCTTGCACACATAGTTTTGGCCTTCACTTGTTCACCAATCAAATGGTTGACATTCAACAACAACCATTCTGCCTTCTCCACTGCTATTACACAGATAAAAAAAATTCAATACTAATATATCACAATTCCCACTTCAAAGTTTTTTCTTTTCTGAATACGCTATTTAAATCAAAATTTCATTGCATACAGTTACTTATTCGTACTTTACACTTTTTCAACGACTGTGCAAGTTGCCTTCCCATATACACATTTCACTTTCTCATCAATACTCCACGGTGATGAAACAAAATTTAAAGCGCCTACAATGTAAGTTCTCCAAACTTTAAAGAAATAACTAACTGAAATCTAGCTTGTTTTCCAATTTTTTATTCTGAACAACCCCTAACTATGTCTATCTTTTGATTCTTAGGTGTCTTTACCAAGTTTCCAGGCAAGATACAAGTTGCAGACACAACAATTTTCAAGCTAGATTTCACTTTTGGCAATTCTCTGAAAATTTCATTCTATTGCTTTTTTCACATCATTATTATTAAACAAACTTAATACATATTCATTGTATTTACCAAATCAATTACCTTTCTGCATAGGTGATTTCTCATCTGTCTGATTGCTGATTACTAAATTTAATTTGCAGATAGCAAATGGTCAAGCTCATCGCAACATATAATGTATACTGCTCATTTACATTTTGGAACGTTGCCAGCCTATCGGCTTCCCGTTGCACGCACTCAAAAGACGTGCAACCGCTAGTTTTAATTGTGGCGACATTGAATGCAAGCTGGCTAAGGCGTGCGTGATGATGTATCTCCCTCAAAATGATTATAAGCTAAAATCTATCATTTCATTGATCGATTCAGAGCGATATTGTCCTGTGTATATGACTTGGCCGAGTTATCAATATCAGCGAACTCCTTTCATCTTTGGCAGAGATTATGATCTTCTATATTAGCCAATTCACCTTTTGGACTTCAACGATTTTGTCTCAGAGGCATCAGTGACTATATTTCATGTTGTGACTCCATTTTGGCATCAGCAATTTTCCTTCACAAGATTTTGGCGATTTTCACCAGGGGTCGATTTGTATCAGTTTATAGGTCGGCGACTTATCTCAGATCAGCGACGTCTTGCATTTTGATGATCAGCGACCCATCTTAGATCAACAACTTAATCAAATCGATCTTCATCAAGCGATTTTTGTCATCTCTGTAGGTTGGCGATTTTGATCAACGTAGATAGCAACTTCATCTCTGCAAACCACAACGAACCGTATCATTCTCGTTGTCATCGATTTGATCATTGATGTGAATTCTTCATTAGAATCGGCTTATGTTAGAGGCAAATATTGAGGCGATTTCCAGTGGTAAATTTTGAATGAAGGTGAGTTATCACATGATCAACGACTATGTTGGACACACTAATTTAAACCTCTGATATGCTATTTACATAGAATAATGGCCTTGCGACTTTGAAGTTTGAGCACCGAGACTGAATTGCAAGTGAACAGTGGCAAACTCTTGATCGATCAAAATTTGTGTCTTAAAATACTGCGATTTCATCTTGGAAAGCGATCCACATTTGATTTGAAAAGTGAACTAAAATTACGCTTAAATTTGATCAGCGGATGCCTATTTATTTTAATCACTTCGAAACGATTACCTTCACCCAAGGAGGATAATCCCATTAGTATATTCATTCTCAGAATTAAGTTTAAGACAGGTTATTTTATCAGATTTTGCTTCCGTATTGAATGTGTTTTGATCACTTTCAAGTGTGTAATTAGCATTATAGTTGAATCAAATCATTGTTAATCAATGGTTGAAGGCGTAACCTAGGATTGCAAGGTTTTTATCAAATTTTCATGCCTAGATAATTGATTTCATATTTGCAAGCGAATTTCATTACATGACACTAACTTAGTCAAATATCACATGTGCATGATGGCATGATCGTGACAAGCGCTTTTCAAGGAAGACTCAAAGAGCATCATCATCAAGTCGAAGATCAAGTCATATTGGAGCAATGTAGGCGACACAAAGCTTAGACAAGTCGACATGAAGAAATTTCAAGGCATGCTCTACATCACCAGACCAACAAGACCCGCAACACCGATGATAGAAGGTGGCATCGTCAAGACAGTCGACTTCCTCTTAGCAGTGCAGTGCAATAAGCTCATCGTTGGATGCGCGAGGTGCTACAATCTTGATAGAAGAGTGATTACCACACTAGATGAGAGAGATAGATTATGTCTTCGAGGAAGCAATTAGCAAAGCATTTCACATACCTCAATTCACGAACATGATATACGAAATCCATGAAAACGCGAAGGCAATTTACGACAACGACACAGAGAATTTTTTTGGATAGTCAACAGGTATTGGTTATCAAAGATTAAGGCAAGGTCTCATTGGAGAGAACATTGCACTTCAAATCTTTACAATGCAGCTGATACGATCGTCAAGTTGCAAGCTCATGCAAGGCAAGAATAAGAGTCACTCCAGGTGCAATATGCATTTCAAGGCACGATCAAGGCATACGATCAAGGCATACGATCGTTTTAGAAGAGTTAATCAAAGTTAGAAGGTCGACATGAGCGGAGTCATCACCACATCAAGCACTTGCACATGTTCAGTATCAAGAGATATGCCGCATTCAATTACACACTTAGGATGAGTTATAAAGATCAAGCAAGCTGAGGTGGCATCTAGTTGTCATTACATCCAATCACATTATTTCACAAGAAGGCATCTAGATTCAATGAACCTGGCTCATCTAGATAACTGCTACATGGGAACAAAGTTTGATGTTAACTACCCTCGTCATCTATTGGCCAAATTTTCTAAGGAGGACATGTGTCCTATCATTTGTAATTGTATCATTGGTCAAGCATTTAATGCTTTGTAATGGGGTCAACAAACCTTAATTAATGTTTCTATCTTATAATCGTGACCATTGATCTCAAATTGATCTGAGCCACTGAAATGTAATGAGAGCACTGTAAAAGGCCTCACTTCTTCATTTGTAAGGTTGATAGTCAATAGTTAGAAAATAGTTAGGTCAATAGACATTACATAGATAGTATTTTAGAATACAGTAGAAAGAGAAGGCAAAGATTGTTGCCAAGACATTGTTGCAAAAGACATGTAAACTTCATTGAAGAAATTGTGAATTCTATGTGTTGATTAAACAAATTGCATGGTCTCTATACTTCTCAATTTTATTTCAAGTTATACAGATGAATGGAAGAATTGTGTGATCAATGGTGAAATTCACATATCCATACTACTAACACTTTGTTGATGGTAAAGTGCCTTGCATGGTGAATTGGATCCATATTAGGCCATACTTAACTTCAATTATCATTCCTTCGTTGATATGCATCAACATGATGGTGTCTATGCTTATGATGGTGGCCTTGTGGAGATGTTTGTTGCATGTTGAAGCAAGACTTAGTTAGAGTTTCATCAGAGATCATTCATTGCTCCTACATTATTAGAATTATATATCTCTCAACCCTATCCTTTTTCCCTTTTTTTAATCAAGTGAAATCTCTTGTTCCAGCAGTCATCCGAGCATTCAATGTAAGTCCCCTTGTAGGTACACTAAATCACATCAATACCATTGAAGCTATCCGACACATTAAGACCTAACATAAGAGAACCTTGGAGTCATCTCAAGTGATCCTTTATAGATCTTCAACATTTGAGAGTCTTTTTATCAAGAGAGGATAGAGTACCCTTGGTATTTTATTCTGTGTTCGATAGTGCATCAAAACACCATCAACAGAATTGGTGCTAGAAGCAAGGCATGATCGACAATGAATACATGAGCAGTGGATTCCGGTTCTTATCAAGTTAATTTTAAAGTAGTACGCACAAGAAAGGAAAGTGATCGGTAGAATATCAATTGGGCTTACAAACGAAAGAAGCATATCACACAGCTGGAACCAGTTGAGATTTCAAGTTACATATGAGATTTGCAAGATCTCTCTTATTCCAAAAAATTCAAAAAATCCAAAAATAGAAAATTGAAAAAAACGGAAAGAATTCTCAATTGAGCAACAATGTCACGAAGATGAGCAAGAAGTTGATATCTCACAAATTTGGTGGAGATGGAATGCATAGCTTCATCCAAGTCATTTGTCTGAGTTTGCATCACCTAGACATTACAGAATGCATGAAATAAATGAACACAATGAAATGCATTTCTTCACATTCTTGTCAAGGATGGAATTAGCAACACAAGGAAAGATCTTCTTTTGGGATGTCCCCAAGCTAGAGGCAGAGGAAGGCAATTTCAGTGTCCGAATGAGTAAAGATCCTCTTTCAAGATTCTTAGTGATGATTAAAAATCAGCTTGCCATCAAAGGCAAATTGCACTTGGAGAAAATATTGCTACTAACATGGTGTAGAATTCACAATGTACCTCACACCGAGTTTACTTGCTCACTTTGTGAAATGGCTATCAATCAAGAGAGGTATCAATTTGGATTGCCAAACTTATCCAAGGAGGAGTGTATCAAGAGTAGATATTGGAGCAAATACCTTGTAGCTGAATTTAAAAGAGCGCATGAACAAGACATCGCTACATCATCCAACAACGAAGGAAGCCAGTTGCAAGTCAATGACACACATTTACATGGCGATCAATGTATTATAGGACTTGCATTTAAGGAGTGCGCTACAACTGCATCCCAAGATAATGAATTATAGGAAGATAGTGTAAGTATGCAAATTGAGACAACAAAAATGACGAATGATGAACAACATGTCAGTTTGACAGTCAAGGAAGATAATGATTCACATCTATTGCAAGAGGAGTTCCTTGACGAATCCTCACTCTCACTATAAAAGGAGGTCCTTGAGAATGAATTGAAAGAAGTTTCAAGTAGTGATCTCGAAGGAGATATAGTCACATGGAGATATTGAAAAAAGAATTGCAGGTTATCACAAGTGAGCCTAAGTATGATGAACAATTTGAAGCGTCACACAAAACTATCATCATCGTCATGCTATTAGAGGGGGTGCTAAATGATCTTATAGAAGAGACACAGTAGGAGTCACTGCCGACATTGTTCCAAGACAAGCAAGTTGCTATGAGTGGCATGATTCATCATCAACTTCGACCTCCCGAAGCAGTATTAGAAGAATGGCTAGGCGACAACATGATTTGACTCGATGATCAATATGTTATAGTGAGCGAAATCTTCACCTACCTCGCGTCCAAGGAAAATGAAGAAGTAGTTGAAGACATTCAAGACACCAGGATATTAGCAAGCAAAGGTCAATGTGTGGAGACATCAAGGCATGAAGCTCTACAAAACATGGATTTTTGTGAAGATTATCAAGCAATTGAGGAAGAAAATATAACAAATAGTGTAAATGACTTGGAGGGTCATCATGACTTGTAAATATAGGTGTCCTAGTTTAGTATAGTTTAGAGTTCATGTCTTTTACAATAAATGAGAATATTCTGGTATTGGAACAAGAATGAGTAGGGAAAACTCGAAGGCCTTATATTCTAATGGTCTTCAATAACTTACCTTGATGTTGGATAACTAAGAAAGGAAAACAGTAATTGTAAGTGATTGTAAAGGAAAAAGTTTAAGTAATCAAATTCAAAAATATTTTGATAGCTCCCTTGTGGTCTTCCATCAAAAATAGAAGCAAATATTGTGGATTGTAGAATTCCAGTGGACTTCTCATCTTTACTCTTTACTTGTAATTAACGAAAGTATTTGTAGTGGATATCCTCCAAAGGATGACTTTCTTGGAGTAAAGATAATGCATATGTATAGATTTCAATTAAATGAATAATTTATAGTTGGTAATTAAATGATTAATTATATTTCTGGCCAGTTATTTTAAATTTTTATATGCATAAGTTTCAATTATATGGATAATTTACATTTTTCTAATTTTAAATTTAAATTATATACAGTTTCTCTAACATTCACTTTTTAATTCATAAAACATATGTTACTACTTTTTAATTTGTCTAGATAAACCATTCTTCATTCTTTTTTATAGTTAAATATCTGATTATTTGTTCAATTACATGTTTTCTTGGACAAGTGAAGTTGGTCCCATCGTTTGATATCCACAAACTATCATATGACCTCCGATAATGATACAAAGAGTGCTAAATAGATATCCATCTAAGTGGTGAGGGTAAAATAAATTCTGGTAAAGATAAACTAAACTGTACAGTCCGAGATGAAGAGGGGAAACCCCTGTTAATGTGCAACATTGAACCTGAAATATGGATTGATCAAGTTAAAGATGCATATAATCATCAAACTCATAGTACAGAGAGCTAAAAATGTCTGCTTGTGTGTCCATATATTAAAACGAGGAGCATATGACTGTCTGGTTGTATTTCTTGGACCTTATCATGACAAGAAACACTAGCAGCTGACTACAACGGACAAATATAACCTCCAAGTAGTAAACAAAACTGTGGAAAGGATCCCTCACATGACCATAGACAATTTAGTCGCAAAAGTCAAAGAGATAGATACGAAAATTAGAGTTTGCTATGAAGATTCAGCCTTTGAATGGGATGAAGATATGCTTGCATGAATGATGGTCATGGATGCATGCTTTATTCTTGAGTTGAATGGACTTACCCAATTCCAGCCTTATTTTCGGCTTAAGAAACCTAAAATCAAAAGACGAGAGATTATACTGGACATTTTGAAGTTGGAAAATGAGATTCCTTTCTGTATTCTGAAAATGATCCTACAATTGGAATGGAAAGACTCTTTATTAGTACAAGATTGCTTATCCAAACCTTTGTGTGACTGGATTTATTCGTTCTCAAGCAAATCAGGAGAAATAGAATTTGTGAAACATATTGAAAGTGGTCCATTCCATCTATTAGATTTGTCAAGATAGATGATTGTAAATTTCTTATCAAATCCTGGTTCAGGTTGTGAGTCTACTATCCCTGTTAAATGTTGTGCTTGCAATGTTCATTGCTACACTTCTACTTGCATTGTTGCTCCAAATAGCGTTGCTTGTTTTAGAGGGACAAGCTTTTTCTTCTTAGTCTATTTCACATCCAAGGCAAGCCACCTTTCGAGTGATCCCTGTTCTGTCCTCCAACTATATTACTCTCAACATCACAAAGCTCTACAACACTTTCAGTTGCACTGACATGTTGATCATCTTGGCCCTCTTCTTTGTCTAGATCGAAATTGTGAACATGACTGCTTTCTATAGCATGTCTGTTAGTAGTGGTCCTGGCAGAATTAGAAGTCGTTCTGGTGACTGGCTTATCTCCATTGTCACTTGAGTCTATGCACTCTAGTTAACCAGCATCCTCCACCTTTCAGCAACATGCAAATGAATTAAATCCCTAAGAGCCAACTGTTTGCCCCACTCATTTGTCCCCTGTAACCTGTGGTGATCTCTAGGCTGATGTTTTGCAGACCCAATGCTGTCCTCGGAAGTTACGCCTTCTCTCATATTGATAACCACAACTGCCTCTGTATCATCCAATCTAAGCATGTCAAGATTGGTTTTTGACAGCCATTTGTTAAATGTCGATCAATTTGCCGTAAGAACATTGCAAAAGGAAGAAATCATGAAATAATATTGAATGCTCCCGCACTACTACATGGAATGGTCATGATGGCAAAGTACAAATGTTGCAATAAAGTGCACATAGATTCTTATGTATAAATTGTTTTAATTCCAATTATTTATTAATAAAGTTTGGATTTTGTCAATGTTCTCTTTAGTTAAAATATGGGCATGACAACTACAATAAATAATAAAGAATGCCAACTAGTGGGAATTTTGTTCTCTCCCACATGATATTATGGTTCTGGTCTTACTCTTAATACATTATCAATGCTTTAGAGTGCATGCCAACATGTCAAAACTACTTATATGACATTGTATCTAATTTAAAGTATCCACCTTGAAAATGAATTGGACTTCATATTCCTTAAAATGAAGGATACTAGTCAAATATTAAAGATTTTTTGTTTACAATCTAGAAAGTTTCAAAAGACATTGAGCCCTAACTTTTCTAAAAATTTGAAAAAAAATTAAAATATATTTTTGATTAATAAATATTTGTGTCAGTAATGTTTTATTCTTTCCCATTAGAAATGCCCTCTAGAATAAAACCGTAAATTTTATCTTTAATTTTTATAAAAAGGTATTATTTTTCCAATATATTGTAAAAAATTACTAGTGATTTTCTTTATACTTGAAACAAACACCCCTAATATATTGAATTTCCATTGACGTTGAAGAGCGTTTCTGGCTGCCCTTTTCTTTGCCACTTCTTTCTTTGTACATTCACCCCTCCCAACCATCTCATCGTCTATAAATACTTCCACAACTATCTTTTCTTTATACATGACACATTTTCCAGTTTTTTGACATAATTCTTGAAGTTCTGAAACGGGATGCTTTTCCAATGTCTCCGGTGTGACCAGTGGTTCTAACAAATTCTTGAATTTCTACCATAAATGAAAGAAGAAGAAAGATGGTATCACTATACTCCATCATCTTAAAGTTTTGTATGAAAATATAAATCTTAGCAATAATAATAAATGAAAACATATGAAAATAAGAGTAGAGATTGAGTTGTGTTAATACCTCCCAAACTTCTTCCAAAGAAGAGTCAATATTTTGCAATAACTTAACACTGCTATCAATGTTATTGCTATCAAAGTTAATGCTATCAAGAAACATTGCACCTGCTATTGATTCAACTATATTAAACAAAACAGAGGGTGGGTTCAGATCTTTTTCGTTTTTGTTGATTTCTTTAGTGAATGTCTTCACCTACAAGACACCAAAAAATGAACTTTAGTAAGAATGTCTTCACCTACAAGACACCCAAAAAATATTTTGAAGAGTTACCATATCATTTAGGTCATCATACGGAATTGTGAGATGGTTATCAACTCCTAATTTTTGTACAGCAACTCGTGCCAGATTTTCGTTGCCCATAATTTCAGATCTTAAGCAGCTCAACACGCCTTCATTCTCGTGGGGATAAGTCATGTACAAATATTTTGCTATTGCTAGCTTAAAGAACAAAGTTCCAAGGAACTCCAATGATTCATAAGATCTCAGACCTGCTGATTCAACTGCTTTTGTGCATTCATCGCATCGTATGGAAGCGCTTCCAAATAGCATCTCCACAGGCTTACAAAATGACTCTCTCAACAAATCCTTCCTCTTGAAACTATACTTTAAGTTTCCTTCAATCTTGTCCAACACATCAGACTTATATGAAGGTTTCTGGATATCGGATTTTAAATTTTCAATAAACGTTTTGTTTTCATTGCACTTGCATTGTTTTTTCTTTGCTTTGTTTATTGGACCGGCAACAGTTTCGCTTGTAGAAGGATTCTCCTCTCGACTTAGCACTGGATTTAACATAGGCTTGAAGACCTGTAAATGCGTTTAATACTATGGAATTTTAAAAAACGCAATGTGTTTAATAATAACTAAACGCAATGTGTTTAATACTATGGAATATTAAAAAAATGAATATTTTCTTACTTCCCAAACTTTCTCAAATGAAAATGCACTATCCACATGCACAGCTCCGACTAGGGCTTCAATTAGGTTTGCAAGAACCTTTGGAGGTTTAACATCGCTGTTTGATATAGATTCATCTGCCATAGCTTCTTCGCATTTATCAGCCTGTAAAAACACATCGAGAGGAAGAGTTCAATAGTGACTAAATAAGGAGTTTTTCAAAGGTTTCAATATGAAATACTCACCCTATTTTTCACAGCGTTATCTAATAGGTAGTTGTGAAACTTATTTTTTAGTGCAGCCCTTCCAAGGACATCATTCTCCACATTTATTGTGACTAATTTGACGAATGTTTTCTTATCGATTTCTTTACAAGTCTTGTATACGTTAATGGCAATCAGAAACTCTAATACTGCATCTCCAAAGAATTCTAGGCGGTGATAAGATTCTAGTGCTTCTTTCAATAAATCTTTGTTGTTGAAGCTGTATTTTAAAATTGATTCTATCTCATCTATTTCAGTTCGGAAATGTATCCACTCCATTTTCTCAGCCATAAAATAAACAAAAATGTTATTAAAATTGACGTTCTGTATGTAATTGATAGTTGGCTGGAACTTTACCACAATCTAAGAATTTTAAAAGTATATAACACAAAATGAGTAACAGATGGATTTTACGGTGTTTTCACAAAAATACATTAGAAACCTTTTTCATTTATACTATTGCAAAAGGGTTTCCAGGCTTGGGTTACGTCGATTCCATTCGGATAGAGATCATCTTAATTATACTATCCTCCACATAATAAAAACGGTTTTAACGCTTTATACAGTTCATGATTATTATTCATTAGATTTGAAATATGGTATTTTTGCTATACTAATAAATTAATTATATCATTTTAATTGATTTTATAAAATTTTGGTAGTAAAAATACAATGAGTAAGTAAAATAGGAGATAAAATTAAATTAAATTTAAATTATATAATCCCTATCTTGGGAGCCTTTCCGAAGTTCTTCAGAGTTATGGCTAGCTCTGACTTCTCTTTTGAAGATAACATTTTTCTGGCTGATTTTCTTGTTGATGGTACATTTTTCTGGCTGATTGTCTTGTTGATGGTACAGTTAGCTTCCGGGTGAAGTAAAATTTGGTAATGAGGAGTTTTAAACTCATGTTACAGCCCTTTTTGCGGCTGCTCATGCAGGGCGTGTTGACCTTATACGCAATCTTCTGTCTGTAAATTCTTGCACATCAACATGAGAAAGTGAATAAAACTAATCATTTTTTATTTCACATCTTTACAATCCACTAAATTTTTTCATGTTACTTGAGGTCCAAAATTATTTTTTAAATGTTATAATAATTAATTTAAATTTTTTTTTGAAAGAGTTAATTGAATTGCTAGGAAGATCGTAAAACCTTTCTAGCGATGTATCTTTGAATGACCTATGAAATAATTTTGGAAGAAGAACACAATCAAGAATGAAATTACTACATAAAGTGGTAAAATTTGTTTTGTGAGTGGTTGGGCCTCATTTTACATTATGTTTATCAAAGCATGGTATCTGAATGTGCTATGAGATAGGAGTCTTAATAATGTTGCCCTCTTAGTTGTTTCCCTTGATGTCAAAGACACAAAATTCTTGATGTATTCACGGTGATGCATTTGGACAGTGGTACACAGTGATCAGTGTTGACATTCAGGTATGTACACAGTGATCAGTGTTGACATTCAGGTTTGTCATAAGATATTTTGTATTTGTGTCATATGGTTCATTAAGTATTCTTTTTGTTTGATACATTATGTATCTTGTTTCACATTAGATATTAATGCCTTTTATGTCTCTGTCTCTAATAAGAAATTAACATCTTATCAAATGTTTTGTTGATAAGCTATTAACAACTTATTACATACAAGATGTATAAGTTATTAATAATCTTTTTCATTAAGGTTTGTAAGTATCAGGTGATAAGGCGTTAATTATAACTTGTTTTACACAAAGATGGTCACTTGATCAATAACAAATCTGTGAGTAATGGCATAACAAAAGACATGACTATGTGATGTTGACCTAGTTTGTGAAAACACTTTGTTATAAACTTATAACCATAGTATGTGCAAAAGATACTTTGGCATGATAAAGTGGTAATAAAAATGTCTTTGACTTTGAGCACAAATCGAGATATTCATAATGAGTGTCGATAGACAACATTGTTATCGGAGTCCCTGCATACATACATGTATCAGTGCACCAAAAGAAAACATATCCAAATATAAGTGGTCATGAGAACCGTCCAAGGCTAAGAACAGTTTGCTAGTATAAAGTTACTTTGAGCATGTTAAAAATGTATAAAAATAAATAATACTATATACGAAACATACTTTACTGCTTGCATGTATCTTTGTTAAAAAACATACTTTTCTCATTTTACCGCTTGCAGGAATCTTTGTTAAAAAACATACATTTCAAGTACACTACACAGAAACATGATAAAATTTAAAAATTTGGGTGAGACAGGAACATGATAAACTGTAAAAATTTGGGTGAGCTGCCAAAGAAATCATCATGGAGAACGCCAGCTGCAATCTTAATTTTCACATTAAAAACCTGCCAAGCTCGTACAATCCGCTTAAGGAGACATTAATAATCTCAGAAAACATTTTGGAAAATAAAAAATAAAATAAACTGCAGGAAAAAAATCAAACAATCAATAATATATCAAAAAAATTAATAAATTTTAAAACAGTTTAATAAGAAGAAAAATGAAAGTTTAGCATAAGATAATGTTTTCCACTTTTCATAATTACCAAAGCAGTTTATTAAGTAGGGACTAAAAATTATTAAGGGTTATTATCTTTTGTTTCGAAGGCATAAAGAAAGGTATTCTCGGTTTACATCTTTCAGTCTTCAAACCGTAGCCGATATGCTAGGGCACGGGCTTTAGTGGGAAATTGTTACCAGGTATCTTCTGAGGTACTGAGGTTGGTTCGTTTTTCAAATACATTGACGATGTGTGGTTAAAGATGAATACCTAATCTTTTTTATTATCATGCATCATTTTTTTTATTTTTTATTTTTGGTTAAAGATGAATACTTACTTTAGTTAGTTTGAGATTATAGTGGGAAATTGCAAATCGTTGTGTAAATATTCCCTTCTTTCTGTTGTTGTTTCAGTTATCAAAAATAGTTTCATATACAGAATTTCTGATGACATCTATAAGGGTTTTCATTTTTTAAAAGTGTATAGTCACTATAAATGAGTTCGATTGGGTATTGAAAGAAAATATTCTTTATGAACACATTTTGTTAAAAAGAGTTTCTGAATATATTTGCATACACCAAAATTTTTGAGTCTCAAAGACATGAGATAGTCAAGAAATGTTGTAAAATGAAACAGAGCTTATACTTTGTATTTGTTACTTTCAGAACTATGATAAGATTTCTGTATTAGCCAGTGAGGCATATTTTATTTGTGAGTGAGACAATTTTGTATCACACAGTGAAACAATTCTATTTTTCTTCCTTGAAAGGGTTTTCCACTCAGAAATATTGTATCATGGTCTTGTTGATTGTTATTACCTGC
Source organism: Cryptomeria japonica (assembly GCF_030272615.1). Taxonomy (NCBI): domain Eukaryota; kingdom Viridiplantae; phylum Streptophyta; class Pinopsida; order Cupressales; family Cupressaceae; genus Cryptomeria; species Cryptomeria japonica. The sequence goes on along the minus strand of NW_026729209.1, from coordinate 54,608 downwards.
ACTTTCAAATCTTTGATCTTTTTGCATCTCATGATATGAATTAGTATTTCAGTCTATCAGTATTTCAGTGTATTATTGCTGTTATCTTTCGTTACAAGCAAAGAGTTCAACCTTGTTAATTTGTCACCGTGAAGTGGATAAACATTGAATAAGTAATTGGATAATCATGTCACAAATAGTCTCTGGTTAAAGTCTTCAAAACGGGTGTTTAAAACTTGTGCAAATTTTTAAATCCTGGTAGTGAATATAATGACTCAGAGGAAGGTTCTTCTACATCAAAAGCACCCTTATTTGATGCTAATAATTTTTCTTTCTGGAGTCTTAGAATGGAGAATTATCTGTCATCATTAGGTTTTGATGTTTGGGATTCGGTTACTCAAGGTTATACATTGGCTCCAAAATGTCCTTCCACAGCTGATGAAGAAAAGGCCTATGGGAGAAATGCCAAAGCTAAAAATGCTATACTATGTGGATTAACTAATGAAATACTTGTTAAAGTTATGCATTGTAAAAGTGCTAAAGAAGTTTGGAATAAACTTGTTAGTATTTATCAGAGTGATGATAAAAGAAGCTAAACTGCAACAACTTAGGACAATATTTGAAAGCCTTAAAATGAATGAAGAGGAGAAGATAGAAGAATATTTTCTTAGGATAGATGAGAAAATAAATTCTATGAGAGGTCTTGGTGAAACTGTTGAAGACAAAACAGTTATTAAAAAGGTTCTAAGATCACTACCATCTAAATATGACTCAAAGGTCACAATAATTGAAGAGGCCAAATACTTTAAAAAAATCTCTCTAGATGAACTACATGGATCACTTACTACATATGAAATGAGAATTCAAAATGATTTGCCCTCTAGCAAAGAAACTGCTTTTAAAATTGTGAAGAAATACAAAGCATTAGACTCTGAGTGTGAAGATTTAAATGAAGATGAACTGAATCTTGTTAGAAAACTAAAAAGAGGTTCAAGAAAATATAGGAGAAAACTCCTTTCAAATGCTTTAATTGTGGTAATGTAGGCCACTTTGCAACATAATGCTCTTATGTAAAACCTGGAAATGATAAGGAGGAAGAAGACAAAGTAAAAAGAAACAATATACCTTCAAAAGAAATAACAAATATAGAAAGAAAAGTCTTTTGATAGAAGACTTAGAAAATACTGGAAGTTATTCTAAGAGTTTTGATAATGAACAAGAGGAGATTTGTTTCATGGTTATCATATGTTCTAATAAAAATGAGAATAATCTAGAGGTCCATTCAGATAAGGAAGATAAACGAGAAGATGAAGTTGATCTTGAAGGTGAACTCTTGTGTGCACATAAGGAGATTAAGAGACTAAAGATAGAACTAGCAGAAAGTAGAAGGATTGAAGAAGTAACTAGAGAGAAGTTGCAAACTAAAGAAAATATTTGTCAAGACCTAGAAACAGAAGTTGTTGGTCTAAGAAACAAAGTTGAAAGATATCATAATGGTAGATTAGAAGACCTCTTACGAAAACAAAAATAAAACACGGATAAAATTGGTCTGGGTTATGAGAAAGGTGAATGTTCAAACATAACTGATTTGCATAAGAATCAAGGCAATACCCTTGCTAGTTATAACAAACCTACATGCTATGCAAAGTCAAATTTTGGAAGAAGGAGAATATTTTCAAGATTTAATGCATATCTTTCACGATATTATTTTTTATTGGAATCAATATGGCCATAGGGAAAATAATTGCAATATGTTTAAAATAAGGTCCAACTTTCTTTTTAGAATACCTTTTATGATGTTGAACAATTTGAAGTACTTCACCTGCAATAAATTTTGTCACATAGCCAAATTTGGTAGATCTAGTCCTAATAAGCAAAACGAGACTAGTGATAATCAATTTCTGAAAGAGGAAACAAAAATCAAATCTGTTTGGAAACCAAAAGTAAAAATTGCTGAAAAAAATCCATGTTTGTGGAAGTAAATCTTTGGATGTAAAAAATCCATGTTTGTGGAAGTAAATCTTTGCGTGTAAAAAAATCCATGTTTGTGGAAGTAAATCTTTGCATGTAAAAAATCGATGTTTGTGGAATTAGCTCCTAGGTGAAAGGATAAAAATATCATAGGTGCTAAATGGATTTCCAGGAACAAATCAAATGACAATGGTAACATTTCTAGAAATAAGGCAATATTAGTTTGTAAGGGATAGTTTCAGGTTGAGGGTATAGACTTTGATGAAATATTTACATCTGTAGAAATATTAGAAGCTATAAGGATGTTTTTAGCCTTCTTAGTTTATAACAACTTTAAAGTTAATCAATTGGATGTTAAATCTATCTTTCTTAATGAATATCTTGAAGAGGATGTTTACATGGAATAGTTTGAAATTTTTAAAGTTAAAGGTGATTTTGTTTACAAGTTGAAAAAGCACTTGTATGGTCTTAAACAGGAACCAGAGCATGGTACTCTAGGTTGGATAATTATTTGCAAGAACAAGGATTTACCAAAGGAGGCGTTTGTTAGTTATGTGCTCGTTTAACCACAAGAAATGAATTTCCCTCCAAACCATAGGCAATGCATGCTTGTCTTCCCCAAAAAATTGAATATTCAATCTACAAGATTATGTGAATTGCACTGTAATTTCTGTTATCTGCAGAGTTAATTCGATCTTCCCTCAATGGTATTCACTTTGCCATAGCCTATCAAGCTGCTCTTCAATGATATCGATCCTCACTTCTACATCTCCTCTTGAATTATTGAACTGCTCTGTAATTCGAATAATGTGTCTAAATGAGTGAGATCGTGTTATGTATATGTATGAGAGAGGCACCCTTTAACAAAGGGTCGACCCTCAAATGATGTGTCCTTTCATAGGGTGGAGGACTAACATAAGGCCGACCCCATAAACAAATAGAAATTATAATTTATATTAAATGGAAAACTTCTTCATTTAATCGACTCATACAGATATGTTAAATATGCATAATCAGAGACTACTTGCAAATTTATGAGTCGACCTTAGAAGGATACGACCATAGATACAAACATTAACACTCCCTCTTAGCTAGGGAGGAATCTTTCTTGATATGTAAGTCACATAGTGATACCCATCATGGCTACTCCCAAAGGGTGGGTCCATCATAGCTACTCCCATGAATGGAAAAAACAAATGAACACAGGTGTTAAGTCATGGAGTCTCTCAACATGAAATCCACCATCGCTACTCCCAGAGGGTGGAACCAGCGCTTTCCCCTCAAACTTCTCTCACAAAGACGAATGCATTAACAAGGGCTTGCACCTAAAACTTCTCCCTCATAGAGAAGAATGCATTAACAAGGGCTTGCACCTCAAAATTCTCTCTCATAGAGAAGAATGCATTAAGTAGATCTTCATGATGATGTGGATTCCTCATAAATAGATAAAAACCTTCTGGCCTCCTCGTCCAAGGTTGTTTTTGATGAAATTTTAGACTCCCTGTGAATCTGATATCAACCTTCTAACCTCCTTGTCCAAGGTTGCCTCTAATGGATTGTCAAACTCCCTCTGAATATTTATTCCTCCTCTTTGAAGAAACATCTTCAGCCACCAACTTAAGCTCATTGTGGAAATTATCAAGTTCTTTATTCACTTTCGTATGTTGATGTGCAAGAATTTACAGACAAAAAATAGAGATAAGATATTTTCTATGAAATTTCATTTACTTACACATTTATACTTAGTCATTTATGATTATCATTTGTTTGTTATTCAATATGAGGGTTCTTCCTCTAGGAATTGAGTTGAAAAATTTATATAGCTCCTTTATCCTACAAGAATTTAAGAAAAAACTTATTAAGATAAATGCTCATTCTCCTAATAATGTTAAATCTTGAGCTCTGGCTTCAACACCTCATATTATAGTCCACTATTCTTCTAGACAAAATAGTCAATATTTTTCCTAGATTTGTAGGCCCTTGCATTCCATTATGCTTCAATTTATAAACAAAAAACTTAATTATAATTCCTTTCATCCATCCCATTGATAATTAGAAACCTATACCTATTTTGTATAATCCAATGTCCTTTAATCAATATCATCATACTTTTAGAAATGATATCAAGCAATGTATACATCTAAGATATGAAATCCATGAACTTATTTACTCGAATATAGTTGCATAATATAAGTGATAAAGCGATTAAATTCATATCACCTCCTAATAAAAACTTACAAATTTTCATTAAACTTTAATTTTTCCATCCAAAAAATATTTTGGAGAGATTTTTATTAAATAGACATTTATATCAAAACCAACCAAGCATAAAATTTAGTTAATTTTATAAAAACTTTATTTAAACAAGAGAAATAAAAACCTAAGCTCAAACCTAGTATTACTTTCACCCGTAGTGATAACTTAATGCATGCACCTCAAGGACTAGTATACATCATGATTACAATGAATGAAAAACCCATACATGGGGTGGTCATTGTTATGGTATGCATTATAAATATAATTATAGAAAAGATCCTTTTCACATACTAATTATATAAATAAATTATAATATATTAGAATTCTTGATTGTGGTTCACAATGGTTTCACTTGTACCATTATCAGTTTCATAACCCTTCAAGTCTAGGTTGGACAAAGGATCTTATATGCACCCTTAATTATAATTACCACATAAAAAAAGTCATTTGAATTTGTATCATCCTTTAGGTCACCTCCATGAATGAAATCTGTTTTGTAATCCATAAGTGTTTAAATTTTCATTTTAAGAACAACTACATACCATATTTTATAAATGATTCTAGCCATTTCTCTGACATGGAAACTTTACACTTTACTACTTTTGGCTACAACCATATTAACCCTTTCAAATAAATGAAGAATCTTTGTTGCTTTATCACCAAAAATTTACAGCCAATGGAATAACTGAATTTTCTTTATGTAGTTCCTCATGTCCAACTCTAACTATTATCCCTTAGGATCTTATGACTTCTATGGATATGAAAGTAAACTCATCCTACACTATAGGTAATGAGTGAATCAAATCTATGATTAAGAGTCTTTTCCTTCTTGTCTTTGGACATGCAGTGTCATGGGTAAAACACTTTGTTGGTGAAGTGACCACCAAGGTTCAAACCCCTGCTAGTCCACTATGCTCCCAGGCCTTGTGTCTTCATTGGGTCATTGTGCTCGTGGGTTTAAACAAGTAAAGTAGGGGGATGAGGTAAATGAGGAAATAGAATTGATGTTGAGCTATACCTTGCCTTCTCCTATAGAAAAGCTAAACTATAAACTATAAAATTATAATACAAGAGAGCACCATAGATGTCATTGTGCTTTGTCTCATTAGCTTGATAGGAAAAGTGAGTCTTCCCCTATGTAATTGACAATTTATATGTACCAAGTTTCACAAATTTCACTACCTTCACTAGTCTTAAGTTTGATCCTTACTTTGTCCAACCTAACCAAAATATCAAGTCGTCAATTCAAAGGGATTCTTTTGGGTTAGTGCAGGATCAAGGGGGGCCAAAAAGTGGCGATGTGAAAAAAATAGCCTTCTTAACTTGCCTACAAACACGAAAATCCGTGTTGACTTTTTGCTTGGCCTGGGTGTTAGTACACTGGTAATTACCTATGCAAATCGGATATCCGATTTTTATTTATAATTTTAATTTAAAAAATATATTATATGTTACATATTATATAATATATAATCTATTATTATATTATATAATAATATATATAATATATTATAATATTAAATTATATTATATATAATAATGTAATATTATATTATATTATATATAATAATGTAATATTATATTATATTATATATAATATAATATAATATTATATTATATAATAATATAATATTATATTATATAATAATATAATATTATATTATATATATTATTATAATATTATATTATATTATAATATTATATTATAATATAATATAATATAATATAATATAATATAATATAATATAATATAATATAATATTATATTATATTATATAATACAATACGTATTGTATTGTATTATATAATATAATACAATACAATACGTATTGTATTATATAATATAATACAATACGTATTGTATTATATAATATTATATATTATTGTATATATAATATAATACAATACGTATTATATAATATAATAATATATTATATAATATATTATTATATTATATAATATAATAATATATTATATAATATATTATTATATTATATAATATAATATTATATTATATATGTTATTTAAAAATAATTTAAGTATAAAAATCGGATATCCGATTTTCTGAGACTTTTATATTTTGACAGTGGCAGCCTGTGAGTCATTTTTAACTCCCGGGCTACGCAATTTCATCACAATCCGATACCCGCTCCATCCGATATCCGGTTTTTTGACAAAAAATTGCTAAAAGATAGATTCAGAGGTAAGAATTTTATCGTTTTGAATCATTTTCATTCATTTTTTGTATTTTTTCTTAATGTTTATTTAATTTTTCATTGAAAATATGGTTTTTTTAATGGAAACTAGGTTTTTTAAAATCAAATACCTAATTGTTTAAGTTTGTTAACTAAATTTAATTGTTTACATTCAATTAGGTTAAAAATGGGGGATAACAATGAAAACACCGACGAACAACAACTGAAACAACCAAACCCTCATTTGCCAAAGCCCCCCTCAATTCAGGATTTGATTGCACAAAATTTGAATGAATTGAGGGGGATTGCAGAAGTATATCGTAGGATCCCTCGTCTAAACCCAATGTTTGATCCTCTCATGTCGATCATAAAAAGTATGGAAACCATGACTTGGGAGAACAATGCCGCCCTTTTGTGGCGAGATTCTATGAGGGAAAAATATGCAGATGGCTTGTCGTATAAGGATATCAAGGATCTTGAGATATCCAAAGCCGAAATCACCTCATTGTTTGTCAATCCCCGTACTAGTTAGCCCGTAGATCCCAAAAAAACAAAACTTTCTATTAAATGGTTCACAAATGATGGGATTGTGAAAAACTTTTGGGATCGTTGGTGGATGGTTTTCAAAAAACCACCCAACAACAATCTTGATATCCCCTTCTATTTTATAAAAAAATTGTATGCTAAGTTTGTTTTACACAAACATGTGAACTACTTTGACATCCAACCTTTCCAGGGTGTAGGTTTAGGTTTGCCCCAAAATAGACTTGGGGTAGTTAGAGTAGTCCAGGGCCCGTATGTCCCCCCTCCTCCTATTGATCCCCCACCTGTAGTTCAGCATCCTGATATCATTCGTGAGGCAGCTTCACAGACCATATCGACTATTCACTCTTTGAGTAGCCTTTTGGTTTCTCAGGCCGCGTCAGTAACTCAGCCTACTCTTGATTGTAGCGGTGCATCTGGTGGCATTGACACATCATCCTCAGCTCCACAGATATGCGTGCCCCATAGTTGTGTCATGTGTGGGCACGTATGCTTGGGGGTCTAGTAGGATAGCTCATCGATCATCCTGTGGACAGTGCAGATTATGAGGTGTATGAGATGCATGATGCACCAGATGTTATTACACAAACTAGAGGATACCCTAGGGAGTCCTCACATGCTAGAGGCGAGGAGGCACCATCATCATACATTGATGATGTAGTGGTAAGATTTGTATTTTCACAGTTCATGTTATACTTTAATTAAATATTTATAAATTAGATAATATTAAGTACTAATTTTTATTTACATGGTCTATTTAACAGTTGATGACCGAGGATGAGTTGAGACAGATTCAAGAGGGCAACTTGTCGGCCATTTCATTTGGCCTTGATAGCTTGACAGTACATATATTATTGCACCTAGTTGTTTGTATTTTATTGTACATACATGCTCATCATTTATATTGGTATTAATTAGATTATGTAGTAACTTGCATGTATATCTTATTTTACTCTTGTAGGGCACAAGCAACATGAGTGTGGGGCAGTGTGATTTAGGATCTGGTAGTGTAGTTGGAGACAAGGGAAAGGTAATTGAATGCAAATATGATTGAATGAATAGTTTAAATAACTTATAGTGATTATACATGTCTAGACATAGATTGATAGTTTCATATACTTGTGTATATATACAAAGAATCCTTGGCTTCACATCCTTGATGACTACACCCAGTATACCTGAAGAAGAAGAAGAGATGCCTCGAGTAGATGTGTGGTTATTTTATTTTTTGATTAGCAGATATAATTTGTTATTATCAGTGACAATTATATGCTAACTTGTATCAATGTCATGTTTCTAAACATATGTAGGTTGTTTATGAAAATATTCAAAACATACCTCCTCTACTGAAGATATACATGAAGATTCCTGCCTAGGGCTTAGCCCGGCCCCAGACCCCAACGAGGATACATGCTGAGTGTACAGTACTTTGTTGATCAGTCACCACATTTCAACAGATTTCTCATTCTACTCATCGCGATGACAAACCGTTGGCTCTAACATGTCCAGTTAGGCATTATTACCCTATGCATGCTCCTATTTTTCCCCCCCACTTGATCGAACGCTTAGGGTCATACCCTACCGGTGTCATCCCTTGAGCACCCTAAGTGCTCAAAATTGTCAAACTTTGACGGGCCCCAACTTAGAATCTGTGGCACTTGCAAATGATCCGTTTGAACCTAAGGGGCCATGAGAGGGGTCCCTACGAAAGCCTATCTCGGTTTTTCAAGTTGCCCTATGGTTTTATTAGGGCAGCAATTTTTCGGTTGGCAAAAAAACTGTCAGTCTCACTCAATGGAATGTTGTCGCATGGCTGATTTCTCGTTCTGCTCATCGCGATGACGAAGCATCAGTTCTGACATGTCCAGTTAGGCATTATTACCCTATTCATGCTCCTATTTTGACCCCCCACTTGATCGAATGCTCAGGGTCATACCCTACCGGCGTCGTCCCTTGAGCGCACTAAGTGCTCAAAATTGTCAAACTTTGACAAGCCCTAACTCAGAATTCATGGCACCTGCGAATGATCTGTTTGAACCTATGGGGCCATGAGGGGGTCCCTATGAAAGCCTATCTCAGTTTTTCAAATTTCCCTACGGTTTTATTAGGGCAACAATTTTTCGGTTAGCGAAAAAATCATCAGTCTCACTCAATGGAATGTTATCGCGTGGCCGATTTCTCATTCTGCTTGTCGTGATGATGAACTGTCAGCTATGACATGTCCAGTTAGGCATTATTACCCTATGCATGCTCCTATTTTTCCCCCCACTTGATCGAACGCTCGAGGTCATACCCTACCGGCGTCGTTCCTTGATCGCCCTAAGTGCTCAAAATTGTCAAACTTTGACGGGCCCTAACTCAGAATCCATGGCACCTGCAAACGATCCATTTGAACCTATGAGGCCACGAGAGAGGTCCCTACAAAATCCTATCTCGGTTTTTCAATGGAATGTTGTCGCGTGGCCGATTTCTCGTTCTTCTCATCGCGATGATGAAGCATCAGTTCTGACATGTCCAGTTAGGCATTATTACCCTATGCATGCTCCTATTTTGACCCCCCACTTGATCGAATGCTCAGGGTCATACCCTACTGGTGTCGTCCCTCGAGCGCCCTAAGTGCTCAAAATTGTCAAACTTTGATGGGCCCTAACTCAGAATCTATGGCACCTGCGAACATTCTGTTTAAACCTACGAGGCCATGAGAGGGGTCCCTACAAAAGCCTATCTCAGTTTTTCAAGTTTCCCTATGGTTTTATTAGGGCAGCAATTTTACGGTTGGCAAAAAAATCGTCAGTCTCACTCAATGGAATGTTGTCGCGTGGCCGATTTCTCGTTCTGCTCATCACGATGATGAACCATCAGCTCTGACATGTCTAGTTAGGCATTATTACCCTACACATGCTCCTATTTTGCCCCCCCCCACTTGATCGAATGCTTGGGGTCATACCCTATTGGTGTCGTCCCTTGAGCGCCCTAAGTGCTCAAAATTGTCAAACTTTGATGGGCCCTAACTCTAAATTTGTGGTACCTACGAATGTTCTGTTTAAACCTACGGGGCCACGAGAGGGGTCCCTACAAAAACCTATCTCAGTTTTCAAGTTGCCCTACGGTTTTATTAGGGCAGCAATTTTTCGGTTGGTGAAAAAATCATCAGTCTCACTCAATGGAATGTTGTCGCGTGGCCGATTTCTCATTCTGCTCATCGCGATGATGAACCATAGACTCATACATATCCAGTTAGGCATTATTACCCTACACATACTCCTATTTTGCCCCCCCACTCGATTGAATGCTTGGGGTCATACCCTATCGACGTCGTCCCTTGAGCGCCGTAAGTGCTCAAAATTGTCAAACTTTGACGGGTCCTAACTTGGAATCCATGGCACCTGTGAGAAATCAATTTGAACCTACGGGGCCACGAGAGGGGTCTCTATGAAAGCCTATCTCGGTTTTTCAAGTTGCCTTACGGTTTTATTAGGGCAGCAATTTTTCGGTTGGTGAAAAAATTGTCAGTCTCACTCAATTGAATGTTGTCACGTGGCCGATTTCTCATTCTTCTCATCGTGATGATGAACCATCGGCTCCGACATGTCCAGTTAGGCATTATTACCCTACGATTGCTCCTATTTTGCCCCCCCACTCGATTGAATGCTCGGGGTCATACCCTACGCATGTGACATCCATGAAGTGATATGAAAGGATATTTTGTAAACAATCAGAAACCTTTAATGATAATCAAGTTGAAGCCTTGAGATTTATGCAATATGGTTCAAGTCCAAAACTGTACCCAGAAGCCACACACTCTTCCCTCTCCCAGTATACAGTAATGAGTCACAGGTTAACATAGAATTTGGAAGGATTTGACAAGAGCGTTTTGATTTTACTTGCATCTTGTGTATTATAATATAGACCAATTTACCAATGTGACATCTTCATATGAGAGAAAAGCTCCATTTTATCTCAATACAGTTGTACCTATTTCATCATTAGATAAAATAAATAAGTTCTACACTAAATTGCAATAAATAAATTAGTATCCTCTATATTATGGATTTGAATTGATGTTCTTAATTAGTTATTATTCCTACACCTCACACTCACAAGATTAATAATGAAATGACATTAATGATTCATCAAATGCTGACAAAGTCTAATCAAAGAACCATCGATAGTTATATCAAATGAAAATGTTGATATACAAAATGTAATACCCAGCACTACTTCAGCCAAATCGCAAGGAACTTGCTTGCACTCTAGAAAAGGCATAAAATAGATCCAACACAAGAAAGTTACTCTATCTACCAGGATACAATATTACAGAATGCAAATCCACAACAATCTACAATAGATTGTTTCTCTTCTGTAGAATACATTCAAGCATTAAAGTCCTTCCGTGCTCGCATTGATTCATTGTCAACACTTTGAACATGTAGTGTTTGTAAAGAAAGATATATTGGGAAGCTCATTCACAAATGTCACCACCAAATTGTCTATTCAAGATGCTTTGCTAAAAGAGGCATTCATCGCTTCTCTTCAACTAATAACTTAGACCCAAGTGAACAACCCCTTGTCTTAAAGAAGCTTAACCAAGTAGAAGAGATGCTTATTGCTCGCGTATCTCCTATTTTGCAAGTCACTCATGCAAGAGGCGGCCAATACAAATACTTTGGTCACACTATAAGTTTCCCTCAAGACATCTCTGGAATTGCAAAGAGTTTGCCACACAAATTAGAGGATTTGGAAGTCCTCATAATCCAAAGAACCAATATTCAAGGCAACAAATATGACTGGTATGTAAATAAATTCCATGTTATGGATGCATTGACATTTAAAATCCAACATGACCAATACTACAAGGAACTTATCATAGATCTTGATGCTCTGAACCTACTTCTTGATGTTACAACAGATGTATCGAGTATGTTGCATATGTTAGAAGACATTGACAATGAAATAGCTGTTCTTGCAACAACAGATTGTTCTGACACTTGCGATGCCTATGCCATAGAGATTTCATCATCCTTCATTCCAACAATGCATGCTGCAGCTCGTGAACTAGAGGCCATTAAAGACACATTGCAACTACATACTACTGAAGAGAATATTTTGCCTTGGCCTCAAATAGACTCCTCCACGATAAATGAATATAACACTGAAGGTTTATTGAGTATGGCATTTCCTTCACTCTTTCCAACTGGTATTGCCCTTCTGCTCCAGCCATGTATCAAACATGTTCATTTGCATGAATATGCACTCCACTTAATAAGATGCTTTGACCAAAGATTTGGTTAGCATGTCAGGTTCTGGTATTTCATTTATAAGCTAATTATGTGCCACCGTTCACAACAATCTACAATTGTCTTTATTAGAACTAATATAGAAGAGGCCTTCCCAAGCAATTTGCAAGCATTGTGTGACTGTTTACAAAACACGCCTGATGACCAGTTGCCGAAATAGTTGCTACGCTTTGGTGCAACTCTTAGAGGCACGAGAGCATATTGGAATAAATCTAGAAAAGACCTCACAACAATGATCTCCCAATTGGGAACACCAACCCTTTTTTTCACATTGAGCTCAACTGATACTAAATGGTCTGACCTACATACCCTCTTCAATAAAGATAATGGCCATAACATACAATCCACAAGAAAACAACTAGTATAAAATTTAATTCGCAATCCACACATAACAGCCTTGTACTTGCATAATAGGTTTGAAATATTTTGTGAAGAAATTATTCAAAATTTGTTCAAAGAAAAATACCATTGGTATAGATATGAATGGCAACATCGTGGCTCGACACATATTCATGGATTTCTATGGCTCCCTGGTGCACCAAATATGGACATCATTGATTGGTAAAATGACAATGAAGTCCATATAGCTAAAACTTTCTTTGACACATATGTATCTGCTTGGGTTCTTTGCAGCAAAGCTGACCGAAATAATACATTTTGATACACTGCAATGGATGATCCATGCTTAGCTGACACTACAAAGATATTCTCAATGCCCCCAACAGTCAATTACGAGGCATTGCTAAATACTTTGCAAAGACACACAAAATACACAGAAAATACATATCTTAGGAAAAAAGGCCATTTGTTACAATGTCGTTACAAAGCTCCATGGCCTGAACAAGAAAAATATACATTAACAAATGATAGTGATAAGAATCCATGTTATACACCTGCAAGGAATGACGACCGCTTGAATATTCATAGCCCTTGCATGCTTTCAATATGGCGGGCTAACATTGATTGCCAGCCTGTTACTTCAAGAAAAGCAGTCTTACAATACATTTCAAAGTGTGCTTCGAAATCTGAAAAAAGATCAGAATCTTATACTGAAATGCTCAAAACTATTATGAATGCAAGTGGTTCTGAAGATACTATCTTATCAACATACCAAAAATTTATGATGGCGAATTTAGTAGACCGTGACATCAGCGCACAAGAGACTTGTCATATGCTGCAGAAATTGTCACTCATTAGCTGTAGTCGATAGTTTATATCTCTTAATATTAGTAGGAAAGCACTGTATCATATCACAAAATCAAATCATGAAACAGACCTATCAACAAGCTATTTCCATGCTTACATGCAGTGCCCTTTTCATATATTCCACAATGTAAAAAACAAAATGAAAACTTCGAGAGAGAAAAGTGATTGTGAATGTATATCCACACTTCACTGCCCCTCCCATTGAAGACATTGATGAATTTGAGATTTTCAGTTGGTCTGAGCTCTTGCTGTACAAACCATTCCGTGACATACCATCAGATATAGGGACTTCTAAAGATCAAGTTATAGCCAATTGGAAAGTCTTCAGTTCTACTGGCTATGTTCGGTTGTATAGCCACAACATTGTGCAGGTTCCTCCATCTCAAGATACAGATGAGGGTTAGTGTAGGATCAAAGGGGGCCAAAAAGTGGCAATGTGAAAAAAACAGCCTTCCTCACTCGCCTAAAAATGCGAAAATCCATGTTGATTTTTGCTTGGCCTGGGTGTCAGTACACCTTGGCCTGGTAATTACCTATGCAAATCAGATATCCGATTTTTATTTGTAATTTTAATTTAAAAAATATATTATATGTTACGTATTATATAATACGTATTATATAATACAATATTATATTATATATAATACAATATAATATTATATTATGTATAATACAATATAATATTATATTGTATAATATAATATTATATTGTATAATATAATATTATATTGTATAATATAATATTATATTGTATTATATATTATATAATATTGTATTATATTATATATTATAATATAATACAATATTATATTTTATATAATATAATATAATATAATATTGTATTATATTATAATACATAATATAATACAATATTAAATTATATAATATAATACAATATTAAATTATATAATATAATACAATATTAAATTATATAATGTAATACAATATTAAATTATATAATATAATATAATATTATATTATATATTATATAATATTGTATTATATTATATATTATAATATAATATAATATTATATTATATATTATAATATAATATAATATTATATTATATATTATAATATAATATAATATTATATTATATATTATAATATAATATAATATTATATAATATTATATTATATAATATAATATTATATTATATAATATTATATTATATAATATAATATTATATTATATAATATAATATTATATTATATAATATTATATTATATAATATAATATTATATTATATAATATAATATTATATTATATAATATAATATATAATATAATATATATTATATTATATAATATAAAATTATTTTATATAATATAATATTATATTATATTATATATAATATAATATTATATTATATATAATATAATATAATATTATATTATATATAATATAATATAATATTATATTATATATAATATAATATAATATAATATTATATTATATATAATATAATATAATATAATATAATAATATAATATAATATAATATAATATAATATAATATAATATTATATATAATATAATATAATATAATATAATATAATATTATATTATATATAATATAATATAATATTATATTATATATAATATAATATAATATTATATTATATTATATATAATATAATATTATATATATTATAATATAATATAATATATAATATAATATAATATAATATTATATATAATATAATATAATATAATAATATATTATATAATATAATATTATATTATATAATATAATATAATATAATATAATATAATATAATATAATATAATATAATATAATATAATATTATATATAATATAATATAATATAATATAATATATAATATAATATAATATAATATAATATTATATTATATATAATATAATATAATATTATATTATATATAATATAATATAATATTATATATATTATAATATAATATAATATATAATATAATATAATATAATATTATATATAATATAATATAATATAATAATATATTATATAATATAATAATATATTATTATATTATATAATATATTATTATATTATATAATATATTATTATATTATATATGTTATTTAAAAATAATTTAAGTGTTGAAATCGGATATCCGATTTTCTGAGACTTTTATATTTCGACAGTGACAGTCCCGTGAGTCATTTTTAACTCATGGGTCGCGCGAATTCGTCAAAATCCAATATCCGCTCCATCCGATATTCGATGTTTTGACAAAAAAATTGCTAAAAAATAGATTTATAGGTAATAATTTTGTCATTTTGAATCATTTTCATTCATTTTTTATATTTTTTGTGAATGTTTATTTTATTTTTCATTGAAAATATGGTTTTTTTTCATGAAAACTAGGTTTTTTAAAAATCAAATACCTAAATGTTTAAATTTGTTACTAAATTTAATTGTTTACATTAGGTTAAAAATGGGGGATAACAATGAAAACACTGACCAACCACAACTGCAACAACCAAACCCTCATTTGCCAAACCCCCCCTCAATTCAATATTTGATTGCACAAAATTTGAATGAATTGAGGGGGATTGCAGAAGTATATCGTAGGATCCCTCGTCTAAACCCATTGTTTGATCCTCTCACGTCGATCGTAAAAAGTATGGAAACCATGACTGAGGAGCACTATGTCCTCCTTTTGTGGCGAGATTCTATGAAGGAAAAATATGCAGATGGCTTGTCGTATAAGGATATCAAGGATCTTGAGATATCTAAAGCCGAAATCACCTCATTGTTTGTCAATCCCCGTACTGGTCAGCCCGTAGATCCCAAAAAAACAAAACTTTCTATCATATGGTACACAAATGATGGGATTGTGAAAAACTTTTGGGATCGTTGGTGGATGGTTTTCGACAAACCACCCAACAACAATCTTGATATCCCTTCTATTTCATAAAAAAAATGTATGCTGAGTTTGTTTTACACAAACATGTGAACTACTTTGACATCCAACCTTTCCAGGGTGTAGGTTTAGGTATGCCCCAAAATAGACCTGGGGCAGTCAGAGTAGTCCAGGGCCCATATGTCCCCCCTCCTCCTGTTGATCCCCCACCTACAGTTCAGCATCCTGATATCATTTGTGAGGTGGCTTCATAGACCATATCGGCTATTCACTCCTTGAGTAGCCTTTTGGTTTCTCAGGCTACGTCAGTAGCTCAGCCTACTCTTGATGGTAGCGGTGCATCTGGTGCGGGTGAAACGTCATCCTCAGCTCCACACATATGCGTGCCCCATAGTTGTGTTATGTGTGGGCACGTATGCTTGGGTCCAGCTGGACAACCCATTGATCCTCTTGTGGACAGTGCAGATTATGAGGTGCATGAGATGCATGATGCACCAGAGGTTATTACACAGATTGGAGGATACCCTGGGGAGTCCTCACATGCTAGAGGCAAGGAGGCACCATCATAATACATTGATGATGTATTGGTAAGATTTGTGTTTTCACAGGTCATGTTATATTTTAATTAAATATTTATAAATTAGATAATATTAAGTACTAATTTTTATTTACATGGCCTATTTAACAGTTGATGACTGAGGATGAGTTGAGATAGATTCAGGAGGGCACCTTGTCGGCCATTTCATTTGGCCTCGATAGCTTGACGATACATATATTATTGCACCTAGTCGTTTGTATTTTATTGTACATACATGCTCATCATTTATATTTGTATTAATTAGATTATGTAGTAACTTGCATGTATATCTTATTTTACTCTTGTAGGGCACAAGCAGCACGAATGCGGTGCAGTGTGATCTAGGATCTGGTAGTGCAATTGGAGACAAGGGAAAGGTAATTGAATGCAAATATGATTGAATGAATAGTTTAAATAACTTATAGTGATTATACATGTCTAGACATAGATTGATAGTTTCATATACTTGTTGTGTATATATACAGAGAATTCTTGGCTTCACATCCTTGATGACTACACCCAGAATACCTGAAGAAGAAGAAGAAGAGATGCCTCAAGTAGATGTGTGTTTATTTTATTATTTGATTAGTAGATATAATTTGTTATTATCAGTGACAATTATATGCTAACTTGTATCAATCTCATGTTTTTGAACATATGTAGGTTGTGTATCAAAATATTCAAAACATACCTCCTCTACCAAAGACATACATCAAGAATCCTGCAAAGCTAAAGAGAAAACATGGAGATGAGGTAAACATGAATAGTTCATTTTTATGTTAAATTTTCGAATGTGAATTATATAATATAACTAATATTAATCGTGGTTTGTTTTTCTTGTGTAGGATCCTTCAGAGCCGAGCAGTGCGGCGAAGAGGATCGATTTTGATGATCCATCAACAGCTTAGGATGTTATAGATAGTTTTGGGATGCTTACATGTCTAGTTGGCATGCATATTTTGTATATGGACATACATTCACATATTTAGACATACATTTTGTTTCAGTTGGCGTTTATGCCATATTTGTGTATGGACATACATTTGTAATCATTCAACATTTTTATATATACAGATGTTGATATTCGATCATATAAATTGTTGCTCATCTGTGTGTGGTGTTATCATGGAAATCTTTAATATTCATTCCAATAATTAACAATGGTTAATAATGGCTATTTTATGAACAATACAATTCATTTCATTTCATCGTAAGTGTTGTTTTTATAATGAACAATATAATTCATTTAATGAACAATACAATACAATTTATTTAATGAACAATACAATTCATTCAATGAACAATACAATTCATTTAATGAACAATACCCTACGCATGCTCCTATTTTGTTCCCCCACTCGATCGAATGCTTGGGGTCATACCCTACCGGCGTCGTCCCTTGAGCGTCCTAAGTGCTCAAAATTGTCAAACACGTATGGGCCCTAACTCAAAATACATGGCACCTGCGAACTAGCCGTTTGAACCTATGAGGCCACAAGAGGGGTCTCTACAAAAGCCTATCTCAGTTTTTCAGGTTTCCCTACAGTTTTATTAGGGCAGCAATTTTCTGGTTGGCGAAAAAATCGTCAGTCTCACTCAATGGAATGTTGTCGCATGGCCAATTTCTCATTCAGCTCGTCGCGATGACGAACCGTCAGCTCTGACATGTCCAATTAGGCATAATTACCCTACACATGGTCCTATTTTTCCCCCCCACTTGATCCAATGCTCGGGGTCATACCCTACCGGCGTCGTCCCTTGAGCACCCTAAGTGATCAAAATTATCAAACTTTGATGGGCCCTAACTCGGAATCCATGGCATCTACAAATGATCCGTTTGAACCTACGGGGCCACGAGAGAGGTCCCTACAAAATCCTATCTTAGTTTTTCAAGTTTCCCTACGGTTTTATTAGGGCAGCAATTTTTTGGTTGGCAAAAAAACATCAGTCTCACTCAATGGAATAATGTCGTGTGGCCGATTTCTCGTTCTGCTCGTCGCGATGATGAACCGTCAGCTCCAACATGTCCATATAGGCATAATTACCCTACGCATGCTCCTATTTTTCCTCCCCACTCGATCGAACGATTGGGGTCATACCCTACTAGCATCGTCCCTTGAGTGCCCTAAGTGCTCAAAATTGTCAAACTTTGACGGGCCCTAACTCGAAATCCATGGCACCTGCGAATGATCCGTTTGAACCTATGGGGCCATGAGAGGGGTCCCTACAAAAGCGTATCTCAGTATTTCAAGTTGCCCTATGGTTTTTATTAGGGCAGCAATTTTTCGGTTGGCGAAAAAATTGTCAGTCTCTCTCAATGGAATGTTGTCGCATGGTCGATTTCTCATTCAGCTCATCGCAATGATGAACCGTCAGCTCTTACATGTCTAGTTAGGCATAATTACCCTATGCATGCTCCTTTTTTGCCCCCCCACTTGATCAAACGCTAAGGGTCATACCCTACCGGCGTCGTCCCTTGAGCGCCCTAAGTGCTCAAAATTGTCAAACTTTGATGGGCCCTAACTCAGAATCTGTGGCACCTGTGAATGATCTGTTTGAACCTATGGGGGCTACGAGAGAGGTCCCTACAAAAGCCTATCTCAATTTTTCAAGTTGCCCTATGGTTTTATTAGGGCAACAATTTTTTGGTTGGCGAAAAAATCATCAGTCTCACTCAATGGAATGTTGTTGCGTGGCCGATTTCTCGTTCTGCTCATCGCGATGATGAACCGTCGGCTTCAACATGTCTAGTTAGGAATTATTACCCTACGCATGCTCGTATTTTTCCCCCCCACTCGATCGAACGCTCGGGGTCATACCCTACCGACGTCATCCCTTGATCGCCCTAAGTGCTCAAAATTGTCAAACTTTGACAGGCCCTAACTCGGAATCCATGGCACCTGCAAGTGATCCATTTGAACCTACGAGGCCACGAGAGAGGTCCCTACAAAATCCTATCTCAGTTTTTCAAGTTGCCCTACGATTTTATTAAGGTAGCAATTTTTCTGTCGGCAAAAAAATCGCCAGTCTCACTCAATGGAATGTTGTCACATGGCTGATTTCTCATTCTGCTTCATATGAGAGAAAAGCTTCATTTTATCTCAATACAGTTGTACCTATTTCATTATTAGAAAAAATAAATATACAAAGATTTTTTATTAGTATCCTCTATATTATGGATTTGAATTGATGTTCTCAATTAGTTATTATCTGTTTAGCTTTTCTTCATAAGGCACAACCATGTGGTGGTTATCATATCAGGACAACCATCCATGACTTTCAAAGTAATTGATATTTATTCCTACACCTCACACTCATAAGATTAATAATGAAATGACATTTATGATTCATCAAATGCTAACAAAGTCTAATCAGATTTCAACTTCAGGATGTATACAACATATCATATTCAACTTCAAGATGCATACAGCTTACCATATTCAAGCTCATGCCAACCACCACTTGGATATTGTTATATATTGATTAAAGTACAATATATGTAATAAAACCATATAGTCTTACAAAAAAAGCCATCATAGACCATCTATGTTGATTAAAGTATAATTCATTTGTAACAGGGGCACCACTCACAATCTGAAGTTGCAAAGTCCTGTGGGAAGCATCAAATTAGAAATTTACTAGTCTGACTCATACTACTGTCAAAAGCATCAAAGATGCTACTGATAGAGAACACCATGCTCCATTGCGGAGAGAATATTAGGTGCATCTGATGTCAGCGTCTGAAAATGAAACAATGTTATTCAATTGCCAAAATCTAATTGACTTTATTTTATAAACCATTAATGAATAAAAATAGACAAGGTTACCTGAGTGAAAGTTTGATGACTACCTTGACTAGTAGGTGTTGATGTTGAAGGCCCAACATTAACAAATGTCAAATGTCAAATGTTTGATTCAACAGACCACCTTGACCATCAATGTCAAATGTTTGATTCAATAGATCATCTGTCATGACAATTTGATACACTGCAAATGTGTCCTGGCCACATGCATTTGAATCATCTTCATGATAATAAACACAACAAGACCCACAATTTAATCTCATTAATGCACAAAGGAATATGTACCATCACCAAGAGAGGGTCTTGTCAATGACGAATGATCTAGCATGAACTTGTATTTTTAAGAATTGTTAGTCTACAGATAAAATGCATGGATGAACATAAAGGATTTATGACAATCACTTCAACTGAAATGCATGATAATAAATGAAAAGGTGGGATTATATACCATAAAAATACGTCCCTTCGAATTATATCAACAGAACCCACTATGTTGACGCAAAAATCATAATGTGATACTGTTGTATATCATCAAAAAAGACCTTCATGAGCATAAAGGTTATGCGATAATTATATCATAAAAAATTATCAAATAGTGTTGTCTAATAAAAAAAGTTGTAAAGCTCATTAAATGCATGATAATAAGTCGTGTTTGCAAAAATACGTCCCTTCCAATTATATCGAGTGTACTTGCTATGTGCATGCAAAAACCATGTTGCCAAAAAAAAATGTTCATCAAAAGACCTGGATTTTGAACACATCCTTAATATACACGTAACAAACTTGAACATTAAGGTTTAATGATCATTGTTTGAAATGAAATGCATGATAAAAAAATAAGGCACCATTAAAGACCTACTACTCAAGTGTGCCTGAAGGGTCATCTCTTTGTTTAAGAGTATCTAGTATTGCTTCATGATCAGCAGTAGTCACTGTCCATAGCGCTTTGGTCTTCGATTTTGCTTGATGCTTCAACAACTTGACATTTGTAGCTATAATAAGGTGTGAATATATTATAATGGTTTTGTGTCTCTCATAGTCTTCAAATGCAGGTATGCCATTCTTTCTAATCATGTATGTTCGCAACCAAGTTCCCACAACAACAACTGAACCTGTAGGATATGTGAACCCATCATCATCTGTCATTGGTTGTGTTAGCTTTTGTTTTCCCTGTACACATTGTGCCAACCAATATTCTGATCTCTCTTCATTCCCTTGTAGTGCAACAACTGCAAAAATATGTCCTGGCTGTACAAGATCTGATAGACCGATCATACTCAAGTGAACTTTCCATGTCATCGTTTGACAAGGATATTGTTTTAGATAAAGGAGTTAGATAGTGGGGAACCCACGTATCAACCCACTCACTTGACTCGCATTGATCCCAATCACACCGAACACAACTCTGACAAAAACAAGCCAACGCTCATGTCCAAATGGTCCATGTACTTGCATCTGAGCTAAGAAATGAATGCATCTTTGAAGAATCTTTAATTGTTTAACATTCCAATCTATCTCCCACTGTTCCCTCCTCAACCAACCAAAAGAGTCTGCTCACTGCTGAATCAAGAGTACCTCCATGTGACAATGCTGAACTACACCAATCAAAAATAGAACATGCATCAGAGAAATTTGCACCTAAAATCCTCAATTGGTCCTTAACTAGAGCTCTGTTCAAACATGCACCTGCTCCATCATGCTCTCCCTTCCCATGCCCCGCCTAAAAAAAACACCAAATATGAGGTATATGCCTCTCCACATGCATTCTACTCAACCAATAAAACATACGGGCATTCTTGAATTGACCCGTACAGTTATCTGACCATATTATATGTCGGTCAATTGCAATATCTTCTTGCTGGCTTCTGTAGTAGCAACATACTCAGCTTCAGTGGTTGAAAGTGCAACAACCTTTTGCAACCTAGAAACCCAACTGACTGCAGTTCCCCCTATAGTAAAAACATACCTTGTAGTACTCCTCCGTGAATCAATATCACCCGGCAGATCAGAGTCAACAAATCCACTTAGAGCAGCATTAGATCCTTTGAAACATAATGCCTTCGTAGTAGTTCCTTTCAAATACTGAAGAATCCATTTCACAGCATTCCAATGTTCCATACCCGGATTACTCATAAACCTGCTCACAACTCCCACTGCATGTGCAATATCTGGCCTTGTGCATACCATTGCATACATCAGACTGCCAACAGCTGATGAATACGGGATGTTAGACATTTTATTAACCTCTTGCTGTGCCTTTGGGCACATCTCCTTAGTCAATTTGAAATGACTAGCCAAAAGTGTACTAACTGCTTTTGCATCCTGCATGTTAAATCTTTTCAACACCTTCTTTATATACTCACTTTGGGACAAATTCAAGGTTCTATTTTTCCTGTCCCATGTAATTCTCATACCGAGAATTTGCTTAGGTGCACCCAAATCCTTCATAGCAAATGACCTGGCTAATTTCTATTTAAGATCATTTATATGTTGCATGTTAGACCCAACAACAAGCATGTCATCAACATAAAGCAACAAGATAATATAACTGCCATTATCAAATCTCTTTAAATATACACAATGATCAGAATGACATCTATGATAACTGTGTTTAGCCATGAAACTATCAAATTTTAAATACCATTGTTGGGGTGCTTGCTTTAGGCCATATAGACTTTTTTTCAACCTGCACACCATGTTCTCCTTACCTTTGACCTCATATCCCTGTGGTTGCAACATGTAAATTTCCTCCTCCAAATCTCCATGGAGAAAAGTTATTTTGACATCTAATTGTTCAAGATGTAAATCATCTGCAGCCACAAGACTAAGTACAGTTCTAATTGAAGTCATTTTTACAACTAGAGAAAATATTTCATCATAATCTATACCCTTTTTCTGTGCAGAACTTTTTACCACAAGTCTGGCCTTATATATTTTCTGACCTCCTTCCTCCTCCTTCAGCCAATAAACCCATTTGTTAGGCAAGACTCTTTTTTCTACAGGTAAAGGGACTAATTCCCAAGTCTTATTTTTTCATCAAGGAGTCCATCTCCTCTTTCATGCCTAGCTCCCACTGTTGTTTGGCATCTACCTGCATTGCTTCTTCATATTCTTCTGGTTCACGAGAATCCATTAATAAAATAGAATACAAAGAAGGAGAAAATCTTTCAGGGGGTCTACTTGACCTCGTAGAACGTCTAACACTTGCAGGAGTTTGTGGGACAATTTGTTGTTGCTGAGCATCAGGTACCTGTGGCATTTCATTTTCAGGAATCTCATCCAACACCACATATTCTTGTTTGTCCTGTTCATGCTTCTTTTCCTGCATTTGTTCTTTATACATAACCTTCTCAATGAATATAACATCTCTACTTCTAATTATTTTCTTATTTTCAAAATCCCATAACCGATAGCCATATTCATCTATCCCATATCCAATGAAGGTACATTTCTGAGATTTAGCATCAAGCTTGGTTCTATTTTCTTTATCAACATGAACAAAAGCTTCGCAACCAAAAGTTTTTAGAAAAGAATAATTTACCTTTTTACCAGTCCATGCCTCCTCTGGAATACCACCATCCAAAAGGGTTGAAGGTCCTCTATTTATCAAATAGACAGCAGTATATACAACATCTGCCCAAAAATGTAAGGGCAATCTAGCATGCAATCTCATGCTCCTCGCATGTTCCATGATGGTCCTATTCATTCTCTCTGACACACCATTTTCCTGTGGAGTTCTTGGAACTGTCTTCTGCTTTCGAATCCCATTTAAGGAACAGTAATCTTCAAATGCTTTGCTGCAATACTCACCTCCATTATCTGATCTGAGACACTTCAACTTTTTTCCTGTCTCATTCTCAACCAAAGCTTTCCATTTCTTAAAAGTTTCAAAAACATCTGATTTTTGTTTTAGGAAATATACCCATGTTTTTTCTGGTTGAGTCATCAATAAAAATAACACAATAACAAGAGCCACCAAGAGATGATACCTGAGCCGGTTCCCATACATCTGAATGTACAAGCTCTAACTTCTCACTCTTCTTCTCTTTCCTAACCTTGAGAAATCTGACTCTTTTCTGTTTACCATAAACACAGTTTTCACAGAACTCTAAATCAATCTTCTTTAGTCCTGGCAATAGATTTTTGGAGTGAAGGATTTTCATCCCATTCTCACTCATGTGCCCAAGCCTATGGTGCCACATTATCGAATCTATTCTTGCAACATTTATTGTTGTTGTCCCTGCAGTAACTTTATCTGTAGCAGCTAAGGTAGAGTAAGTGTTACCAGTACACAGATATAATGTGCCTACCTTCGCACCTTTAGCTACTACTAATGATCCTTTAGTGACCTTCCACATACTGTCTGAGAAGGTAACTATGCAACCTTCACTACCTAGTTGCCCTGCAGAAATTAAATTTCTTCTTAAATTAGGAACATTTATTACCTCCTGCAGAAACCAGTCATTACCATTCTGCAACTTGATCTGTGTCTTTCCCTTTTCCAACAATTTGATAGGGCTCATCATCACCCAAATATACCTATCCAAAATCACCTTGAACATAATCTAGAAAATATTTTCTATCGAGGTGGCATGAAATGAAGCCCCAGAATCTATTACCTAGGAATCATTAACATTATCCAAACATAAGATTAAAGCATCTTGTAAAGTATTACTTGCAATATTAGCTTCCTTACTGTCATTTTTATTTTTGTCTCCTTCTTTGTTTTTTCCGAGACCAACAGTCTTTCTTTAGATGACCAGGCTTTCCACAGTACCAGCAATCTTTCTTTCCTCTAGATTGAGAGCATCCTTTCTTTGACTTCCCTCGTGACTTCTCATTCCCAGGGCCTTTTCCTCTTTCCTTTGATCTTCCTCTGTTCTCCACATTCAAAACACTACCCGATGATGTTGAAGTCTCACTTGTGCTTTTCCTCGCTTAGGATAACACCAACAATATCATCAAATACCAAAGTATTTTTACCAGAGATAGAGTTACTTACAACCATAACCAAGCTATTCCAGCTTTCTGGCAAAGAACATAAAATCAAGAGAGCCCTAACCTCTTCTACAAAGGTAATTATTACTGAAGACAATTGACTGATAATTGTATTAAATTCATTTAAGTGCTCCCCTACAGATCCTCCCTCACTCATTTTCAAATTAAACAAACGCTTCATAAGAAATACCT
The DNA here is from genome assembly GCF_030272615.1 of Cryptomeria japonica. Classification (NCBI taxonomy): domain Eukaryota; kingdom Viridiplantae; phylum Streptophyta; class Pinopsida; order Cupressales; family Cupressaceae; genus Cryptomeria; species Cryptomeria japonica. Next base: position 28,724 of record NW_026729209.1, on the reverse strand, counting down.
TATTCAAAGTCGAGGGTTTCTCATACAACTTAGCCAATGTTGCCATCAAATCTACAGTCATTTTTGCTTCTGTTATATTGAATGCTACAGATGACGCAAGGCACAATCGAATGGATCCCACTGCCTTTCTATCTAAAATGTCCCACTCTTTATCTGATATTATGGTCGGTTTCTTTGCCTTTCCTTCCAATGGTCACCACAAATCCTTTTGATACAGGTAATCCTCCATCTGCATTTTTCATAACTGATAATTCTAGCTGTTAAACTTTTCGACCTTGAATTTGGAATCCTCCATTGCTCCCACTCAAATCTGAAAGTCTTGCCAATTTACAGAAAACCTTGCTCTAATACCAATTGTTAGGGTTTCAAGCAGATCTGAGGCAAATATGAACTAACAATTATATGCAGATTTAAATACAAAAGATAAAGAAATAAAACAGGACACAGATAACACAGAGATTTAACGTGGTTCACCCAGAATGGGTTACGTCCACCATACACAACCGTCCAATCTTTCTTATTATCCAGCAAAAATAGTACATCAACCTTACAATGCCTTAAGCATCCCAGCTGCTTATAACATGTGTTTTTTAGGGCAACAAACAAAGTCGACTTTTTTAGGGTTTTATAACAATGTCGGTTTTCATCAACAAAAAAAAAGGCAAAATTTTTTTTTCTCGGGGGCTACCGCCCCTGAACCCCCGCTTTTCTTGGGGGCTGCCACCCCCAAACCCCTGCCCAGGGCCCGGCCCGGCCTCGGACCCCAACGAGGATACGTGCTGAGTGTACAATACTTTACTAATCAGTCACCACATTTCAACAGATTTCTCATTCTGCTCATCGCGATGACAAACCGTCGGCTCTGACATGTCCCAGTTACGCATTATTACCCTACGCATGCTCCTATTTTTCCCCCCCACTTGATCGAACGCTTGGGGTCATACCCTACCGGTGTTGTCCCTTGAGCACCCTAAGTGGTCAAAATTGTCAAACTTTGACGGTCCCTAAGCCTATCTCGGTTTTTCAAGTTTCCCTACGGTTTGATTAGGGCAGGAATTTTTTCTATTGGCAAAACAATCGTCAGTCTCACTCAATGGAATGTTGTCGCGTGGCCGATTTCTTGTTCTGCTCATCGCGATGATGAAGCGTCGGCTCCGATATGTCCAGTTAGGCATTATTTCCCTATGCATGCTCCTATTTTGCCCCCCCCACTAGATCGAACGCTCGGGGTCATACCCTACCGGCGTCGTCCCTTGAGCGCCCTAAGTGCTCAAAATTGTCAAACTTTGACGGTCCCTAACTCAAAATTCATGACACCTGCGAATGATCTGTTTGAACCTACGGGGCCATGAGGGGGGTCCCTATGAAAGTCTATCTCAGTTTTTCAAGTTTCCCTACGGTTTTATTAGGGCAACAATTTTTCGGTTGGCGAAAAAATCGTCAGTCTCACTCAATGGAATGTTGTCGCATGGCCAATTTCTCATTCTGCTTGTCGTGATGATGAACTGTCAGCTCTGACATGTCTAGTTAGGCATTATTACCCTATGCATGCTCCTATTTTTCCCCCCACTCAATCAAATGCTCGAGGTCATACCCTATCGGCATCGTCCCTTGAGCACCCTAAGTGCTCAAAATTGTCAAACTTTGATGGGCCCTAGCTCAGAATCTGTGGCACCTATGAATGTTACGTTTAAACCTACGGGGCCATGAGAGGGGTCCCTACAAAAGCCTATCTCAGTTTTTCAAGTTGCCCTACGGTTTTATTAGGGTAGCAATTTTACAGTTGGCGAAAAAGTCATCAGTCTCACTCAATGGAATGTTGTCGCGTGGCCGATTTCTTGTTCTGCTCATCGCGATGATGAACCGTCAGCTCTGACATGTCCAGTTAGGAATTATTACCCTATGAGCAATCCATTTGAACCTACGAGGCCACGAGAGGGGTCTCTACGAAAGCCTATCTTGGATTTTCAAGTTGCCCTACGGTTTTGGTAGGGCATCAATTTTTCTATTGGTGAAAAAATCATCAGTTTCACTCAATTGAATGTTGTCACGTGGCCGATTTCTCATTCTTCTCATCGTGATGACGAACCGTCAGCTCCGACATGTCTAGTTAGGCATTATTACCCTACAGTTGCTCCTATTTTGCCCCCCCACTCGTTGAATGCTCGGGGTCATACCCTATGCATGTGACATCCATGAAGCGATATGAAAGGATATTTTGTAAACAATCAGAAACCTTTAATGATAATCAAGTTGAAGCCTTGAGATTTATGCAATATGGTTCAAGTTCAAAACTGTACCCAGAAGCCACACACTCTTCCCTCTCCCAGCATACAGTAATGAGTCACAGGTTAACATAGAATTTGGAAGGATTTGACAAGAGCATTTTGATTTTACTTGCATCTTGTGTATTATAATATAGACCAATTTGCCAATGTGACATCTTCATATGAGAGAAAAGCTTCATTTTATCTCAATACAGTTGTACCTATTTCATTATTAGATAAAATAAATAAGTTCTACACTAAATTGCAATAAATAAATTAGTATCCTCTATATTATGGATTTGAATTGATGTTCTCAATTAGTTATTATTCCTACACCTCACACTCACAAGATTAATAATGAAATGACATTTATGATTCATCAAATGCTGACAATGTCTAATCAAAGTTCAACTTCAAGATGTATACAACATATCAAATTCAACTTCAAGATGCATACAACTTACCATATTCAAGCTCATGCCAATGACCACTTGGATATTGTTATATGTCGATTAAAGTACAATATATGTAATAAAACCATATAGTCTTACAAAAAAGCCATCATAGACCATCTATGTCGATTAAAGTACTATTCATTTGTAACAGGGGCACACTCACAATGTGAAGTTGTAAAGCCCCGTGGGAAGCATCAAAATAGAAATTTACTAATCTGACTCATACTACTGTCAAAAGCATCAAAGTTGCTACTGCTAGAGAACACCATGCTCCATTGTGGAAAGAATATTAGGTGCATCTGATTTCAGCGTCTGAAAATGAAAGAATGTTATTCAATTGCCAAAATCTAACTGACTTTATTTTATAAACCATTAATGAATAAAAATAGAAAAGGTTACCTGAGTGAAAGTTTGATGACCACCTTGACTAGTCAATGTCAAATATTTGATTCAATAGATCATCTGTCATGACAATTTGATCCACTGCAGATGTGTCTTGGCCACATGCATTTGAATCATCTTCATGATAATAAACACAACAAGACCCACAATTTAATCTCATTAATGCATAAAGGAATATGTACCATCACCAAGAGAGGGCCTTGTCAATGACGAATGAGCTAGCATGAAGCTGTATTTTTAAGAATTGTTAGTCTACACATAAATTGCATGGATGAACATAAGTGGTGTTACAAAAATACGTCTCTTCCAATTATATCAAGTGTACTTGCTATGTGCATGCAAAAACCGTGTTGCCCAAAAAAAACATTCATCAATAGACCTGCATTTTGAACACATCCTTAATATACACGTAACAAACTTGAACATTAAGGTTTAATGATCATTGTTTGAAATGAAATGCATGATAAAAAAATAAGGCACCATTAAAGACCTACTACTCAGGTGTGCCTGAAGGGTCATCTCTTTGTTTAAGAGTATCTAGTATTGCTTCATGATCAACAGTAGTCACTGTCCATAGCTCTTTGGTCTTCGGTTTTGCTTGATTCTATAACAACTTGACATTTGTAGCTATAATAAGGTGTGAATACATTATAATGGTTTTGTGTCTCTCATAGTCTTCAAATGCATGTATGCCATTCTTTCTAATCATGTATGTTCGCAACCAAGTTCCCACAACAACAACTGAACCTGTAGGATATGTGAACCCATCATCATTTGTCACTGGTTGTGTTAGCTTTTTTTTTCCCTATACACATCGTGCCAACCAATATTCTGATCTCTCTTCATTCCCTTGCAGTGCAACAACTGCAAAAACATGTCCTGGCTATACAAGATCTAATAGACGATCATACTCAAGTGAACTTTCCATGTCATCGTTTGACAAGGATATTGTTTGAGATAAAGGAGTTAGATAGTGGGGAACCCACGTATCAACCTACTTACTTGACTCGCATTGATCCCAATCACACCAAAGACAACTTTGACAAAAACAAGCCAACACTCGTGTCCAAATGGTCCATGTACTTGCATTTGAGCTGAGAAATGAATGCATCTTTGAAGAATCTTTAATTGTTTGACAATCCAATCTATCTCCCACTTTTCCCTCCTCAACCAACCAAAAAAATCTGCTCACTACTGAATCAAGAGTACCTCCATGTGACAATGCTGAACTACACCAATCAACAATAGAACATGCATCAAAGAAATTTGCACCTAAAATCCTCAATTGCTCCTTAACTAGAGCTCTCTTCAAACATGCACCTGCTCCATCATGCTCTCCCTTCCCATGCCCCACCTAAAAAAAAACCAAATATGAGGTATACGCCTCTCCACATGCATTCTACTCAACAAATAAAACATACGGGCATTCTTAAATTGACCCGTACAGTTATCTAACCATATTATATGTCGGTCAATTGCAATATCTTTCTCATGCAAGAACTCAAAAAAATTCTCGAAAGAATGTTGCACATACTCAGAGGAGTGTGATCAATCATCACTCATATAAAAATGATACTCCCTGATTATCTTCCTATCTTCTTCTGTACTATCAGGAGCATGTCTATATGTAATGTGAACAAAAATAGCAATCTGGACTGAATTTTAGTACTGAGACTGTACCTCATTCTGTGGTTGCAATGTATAGTTCTCTGCAAAATCAACTACCGATACAATAGTGCCAATTGGGAAAGAGTTCTTACACATCTTGAACTATTGATCCAACCATTGAGACCTATGGGTGTGCCTTGCATACTTGTAGAAAATATTTTCCTTAAAATCCAAAATAAAATCAGCAATACTCACTTCTCTTGAGACTAATTCGCATCTAGAACCTTCACCTCCACTCTTCAAAGTATATTTCACTGTCTCGTATCTTTTTTTCTCAACAAAATTATTTCCAAACTCGTGTTCGCTGCCCTCATGAAAACATGAAACAAACTTTGACAACCCACCGCATTCTGAGCACTTCTCATTCAAACAATCATTTCTATAGAAATAGCAGCCATCATCTCTAGGGCATAAAAATAGATCTTGCAAGTCTCTTGATGATCTCGGAAATAGCATTGCACCACACTCCTGCAACATCTCATTAGTATGCATCGTAGAATGAATATGACATAAAAGTTCATGGTACATTGAAAACTCCACATGGTACTTGCAACAACAGGTATTGCGAATCTTAAGAGGAACACAATAAAATGGTTTCAAAGATTCAAAGGCCCTTTGTGATATTTGCAAAGTTGGATGTAATTCACAAATTTTTTTGTACAACATTGTTTGGCTTGATTCCAAGAAATGTTTGGGATGCCGTGTGCGGTCTCGGTTGCTGATTCTTAATTTCAAAACATCCTTTATATTGGGTGACACTCTAGAATTAAAGTTTCAAAATTGTTGAATCTCTTCCTTCACATTGTTAGTCAACTTTCTATCAACACGTGGAAGCCTCCCACCAAATGCCCATGTATCTTGTTGAAGTGGATTGTCAAGTCTTTGTCTTCGTGCAAGTGCTGTATCCAAAGTTTTACAGTTTATGTTAAAATCAACACAAGTTTGTCTCATTTGACGAGCCTTCCTCAATTGATGGCTTACTAAGGAGGTTGTAATCACTCTTTGAGCGGCTCTCTTATCTCTTTCTTTGGTATTCTTTCCAATAGAATTGAGAGCATCAAATAGATTTTTTGCAATAATAGAATTTCTCTCCATCTCCTTGTTCATACGAATCTTCAATTTGTTTAGCAATGGTCTCATCTTTATCATCTTTAGCAATTGAACAAAGAGTTGGCATTGCTCGATCAATGTCTTATTTCTAAAATTTTGGTTGAAAAGTTGTGTAGCCCACAACCGAACGGTTCTTGTTGACCTATTGCCTTCAAGATTCGCAATAATGTTATCATCGATTTCAAATAACCATTTTGGGGTTCTTGAAGGTCTTGGATTTGGAATTTGTCTTTCATCCATGAGAGGGTCTTCATTTCTAAAGTAATTAGGTGTTACATATGGTTCACTTGGTCGAGCAATTCCATCTTCAACGTTAAAGTTTTCCACATTTTCACCTCCTATGTCAAAATTTTCCACATGTTGAGCATTTTCATTATCACTTTCAACATTTTCAAAATTTTCAATATTTTCACTTTCAAAATCTACATTTTCAATAACTTGTGGCACATTTTCAAATTCAATTTCCTCTTAAGTTGAAGTAACATTAGAAATATTTAACATACCTTGTCTTCTCCTCCTATGACATTCTCTATCTCTTTCTCTATACACTTCAATTTGGTCATTTGAAAGTTTTCTTTTGTGTTTAGACTTCCGATGACTACTACTCCCCATTTCCCTCCACACATGCGCCTTCGTGATTAACAATGTAAGTTTTCACTTTAAGAATCTCCCAAAAGCACAAATTTGTCTCTAGCTGTTTGAAAACCCGTGATCCTTGACAGAAAATAGAATATGCAGACTGTGGGCCGTTGGAATCTACACAATGGCCCACAAACCCTTTTTTTCTTGGTTTTTTGTACAAAAAACGGATATCAGATTTTATCTGATATCCGATTTTAGTACAAAATTTGTGGTCCCCCAAAAAAATTCTCGTTGCTGCCATTTATTTGTAATATACCACATTGTAGGGATCTGATATCGGATTTTAGTAGTCATAGAGAGAGAGAGGAGGAGAGGAGAGAGAGAGAGAGAGAGAGAGAGAGAGAGAGAGAGAGAGAGAGAGAGAGAGAGAGGAGAGTAGGAGAGGGAGAGAGGACGAGAGGGAGAGAGAGAGAAGGAAGGAGAGAGAGAGAGACAGAGAGAGAGGGGGAGAAAGAGAGAGAGAGACATAGAGAGAGAGGAGGAGAGGGAGGGAGAGAGAGAGAGAGAGAGAGAGAGAGAGAGAGAGAGAGAGGAGGAGGAGAGGGAGAGAGGAGGAGATTGAGAGAGAGAGAGAGAGAGAGGGAGAGAGGGAGAGAGGGAGAGAGAGAGAGAGAGGAGGAGAGGGAGAGAGAGAGAGAGAGGAGGAGAGGGAGAGAGAGGAGAAAGGAGAGAGAGAAGGAAGGAGAGAGAGGGGGAGAAAGAGAGAGAGAGACAAAGAGAGAGAGGAGGAGAGGGAGGGAGAGAGAGAGAGAAAGAGAGAGAGAGAGGAGGAGGAGAGGGAAAGAGGAGGAGATTGAAAGAGAGAGAGAGAGAGGAGAGGGAGAGATGAGGAGATTGAGAGAGACAGAGAGAGAGGAGGAGAGGGAGAGAGGAGGAGATTGAGAGAAGAGTAGAGGGATAGAGAGAGAAGGAAGGAGAGAGAGAGAGAGAGAGAGAGAGAGAGAGAGAGAGAGAGAGAGAGAAGGAAGGAGAGAGAGAGGGAGAGAGAGACACAGATAGAGAGAGAGGTGGAGAGAGAGAGAGGTGGAGAGGGAGAGAGAGAGAGAGAGGGAGAGAGAGAGAGGATGGGGTCCTATGGTGTCGTTAGGGGTCATATGGTGTCTTGGGACACCATAGGACCCCTTAAGACACAATATGACCCCTAATGACATGATTTGGTGTCCTAACGGGTCCTATGGTGTCGTTAGGGGTCATATGGTGTCCATAGGAGTCATATGGTGTCTTCGAAAACCATAGGACCCCTTAGGACACAATATGACCCAAAGCAACCCAATATGGTGTCATTAGGGGTCATATGGTGTCCTAAGAGGTCATAAGGGTTTATGGAACACCATATGAGCCCTAACAACATGCTTTGGTGTCTTAAGGGGTCCTATGGTGTCCCAAGGAGTCATATGTTGTCTTGGGACACTATAGGACCCTTTAGGACACAATATGACCCCTTAGGACAAAATATGACCCAAAGCAACCCAATATGGTGTCATTAGGGGTCATATGGTGTCCTAAGAGGTCATAAGGGTTCTTGGGACACCATATGACCCCTAACAACATGCTTTGGTGTCTTAAGGGGTCCTATGGTGTCCCAAGACACCATATGACCCCTAACAACACCATAGGACTCCTTAAGACACCAAATTGTGTCATTAGGGGTCATATTGTTGCTCTCTCTCTCTCTCTCTCTCTTTCTTCTTTCTTTCCCTCTCTCCCTCTCCTCCTCTCTCTCTCTCTCCCACTCTCTCTCTCTCTCTCTCTCTTTCTCCCTCTCTCCCTCTCTCCCTCTCCTCCTCTCTCTCTCTCTCTCCCCACCTCTCTCTCTCTCTCCTCCTCTCTCTCTCTCTCCACCTCTCTCTCTCTCTGTCTCTCCTCCCTCTCCCTCTCTCCCTCTCCTCCTCTCTCCCTCTCCTCCCCCCCCCCCTCTCTCTCTCTCTCTCTCCCTCTCCTCTCTCTCTAAAAAATATGACTAATAAAATCTGATATCCGATTTTTGCCATGTGGCAGTTTACCAAATAAATGGCAGCAACGAGAAATTTTTTGGGTACCCGCAAATTTTTTTATTAAAATCGTATATCGAATAAAATTCGATATTCGATTTTAGTAAACAAATTTTAAAATTTCCAATTTAGGCTTGGGAATGCTTTTGTATTTGGCTTGGAAGTGACAAGCCTGGAAAGTCAATTGAAAAAACGTTTTTTTTTAGTATTCCTTGGTTTTCCAGACTTTACACTGGTGGCTGACGACTTTTTTTGTAACCAAAATTGATAAAACAAAAAGGGTTTTTTAAAGATGTTCCCATCTTTCCAACAATATAAGGCTTGTCTTATTTCGACTTTAATAAATAATTATTATTTATTTTCTAATTGAATTCTGACAATAGTCCTGATTGATATACTGATTGAAAAACACTCATAACTTTCAAACAGTACCGAAACATGCATCACATCCTATGCTTCATCTACTATAGGGAAAAATTAAAAAAATTAAATTTCATAAAGTTTTGACCAAGTTAAGGTGGTCAAACATGGGAGTTTCTGAATTTCTGAAAAGCTGTAGTAAAAATATCATAAATAATTATTTAATTTATAAAAAAAATTTAAAAAAAATGTGTCACATCCGGACATGAGTCTAATACTTTTATTATACATATTATAAAAAAATATTAAGATTTGATTGTGATTAGGGTGGTCAGACATACGTCTACTTCTTATTTTTTTCCTGAAATTTTAGTACCACTGCATTGAAATTTGAAATTTTCATCAAATAGGATTTTTTTTTTCCAAAAAACAACTAGTAGCTTAGAAACTAAATTCAATTTTCTATATATTCTCTTCTTACATATTTTAAAAATAATGTTCACAACTTATTCAAATTTTTATGTCAAGTTGCATAACTCTGATTTTCTGAAATTTCATTGCCACTTAAGGGCCTTTTTTGGCACACCATGATCCTGCACATAACCATGATAGTGACACAAATGATTCTCAATATCAAGAAGACTCAGATCTATTTGAATTTGAATTCATATCTCAGATGGGACCGACAAATAAATTTACCAAAGATGAGCTGCAAATGTTAGGGCGACGTGACTATGATATTAGCTACTTGTGGCCCACCGATATTCCAAATCAGCAATTACAGTCCACTGTTGTCCAATTCATATCTGCAGCTAAATTATAATTTCACCCACCTACAAACCAAGCCTTGCCCATAGCCAGCGAGAAAATCTATCTCTCATCTCAACAAAGACTTGCACTTGACATAATTCTACATCATCAATCTAAACAAGTTGCAGCCCAACCTCTCCGAATGATTGTTCACGGAACAACAGGAACTGGTAAATCAATCTTGATAGATTGCATCAGACAAAAGTTAAATGTCTCTGTAGGCATTAAGAAAAACACATTGTTAGTTCTTGTACCTACAGGTGTTGCTGCATATAATATTCAAGGAACAACTATTCATGCAGGCCTCTGAATCCCTATAAAAGAAATGCATCCTTTGACATGGCAAGTATTGTTCACATTCCAAGAGCGTTTTAGGCATGTTAAATATATTCTAATAGACAAAATGAGCTTCTTGGGCCCTAAATTACTATTGAAGATTGACAGTCGGCTCCGCCAAGCATTCCTTGATAAACAACATGAAGGCTTTGGTGGACTCTCCACAATCCTTGTAGGTGACCTTGGACAGCTCCCTCCTATAATGGACAAACCAGTTTATACTTGGCACTCTATACCTCTAAACTTGTGGCAATCATTTAAAACAGTTGTGACATTGCATACTTTTTCCACCAACAAGGTGCCTCTGTTAAGCAACATCAATTCAGAAGCTTGCTCCAAAACATAAGAGATGCACAACCTAACAAACATGACTGGCAGATCTTAATGAACCAAACAAATACAAATCTCACTGTTTTGCAGCAAAAGGAATTCAACTCATCAATCCATTTGTTTGCAACAAATGACTCAACAACGCTGCACAACAAAAGAATGTTGAAGGAATTAAATTTACCCATTGCTCTCAGCATTGCACATATTGTGCAACAAACTAATACTGAATATGATAACAATGAACAACTACCATTAGAGCTACTATTATGTGAAAATCAGCAAGTGATGTTGCTAGCTAACTTGTGGATTGAAGTTGGCCTTGTAAATGGTTCCATTGGCCTTGTTAAAAAAATTGTATATGAAAACAATACTAAACCACCAGACTTGCCAAAATTTGTTATTGTCCGCTTTCAGAATTATAAAGGCCCTCCATGGGATACATTGCATCCAAATGACATACCCGAGGCAAGCGTACACAGATTCCATTGACAACCGCTTGGGCCATAACTATTCACAAATCTCAAGGACTTACACTGGATAAAGCTACAATAGACATAGGCAACACTGAAAAGCAAGGCCTAACATTTACAGCTATCTCAAGGGTCAAATCAATTGATGGAATACGCATTCATCCACCTTTCTCATTTGAAAGGTATGCAAAAATGCAAAAAAGTGCTTTTACCACCATAAGAAAGAAAGAAGAAGCTCGCTTGCAACAGCTCTTTGGCCTCACATCTACATCGCAGGATTACAATCTACATCTATGAAATGCTTGCACACATAGTTTTGGCCTTCACTTGTTCACCAATCAAATGGTTGACATTCAACAACAACCATTCTGCCTTCTCCACTGCTATTACACAGGTAAAAAAAATTCAACACTAATATATCACAATTCCCACTTCAAAGTTTTTTCTTTTTTGAATACGCTATTTAAATCAAAATTTCATTGCATACAGTTACTTATTCGTACTTTACACTTTTTCAACGACTGTGCAAGTTGCCTTCCCATATACACATTTCACTTTCTCATCAATACTCCACGGTGATGAAACAAAATTTAAAGCGCCTACAATGTAAGTTCTCCAAACTTTAAAGAAATAACTAACTGAAATCTAGCTTGTTTTCCAATTTTTTATTCTGAACAACCCCTAACTATGTCTATCTTTTGATTCTTAGGTGTCTTTACCAAGTTTCCAGGCAAGATACAAGTTGCAGACACAACAATTTTCAAGCTAGATTTCACTTTTGGCAATTCTCTGAAAATTTCATTCTATTGCTTTTTTCACATCATTATTATTAAACAAACTTAATACATATTCATTGTATTTACCAAATCAATTACCTTTCTGCATAGGTGATTTCTCATCTGTCTGATTGCTGATTACTAAATTTAATTTGCAGATAGCAAATGGTCAAGCTCATCGCAACATATAATGTATACTGCTCATTTACATTTTGGAACGTTGCCAGCCTACGGCTTCCCGTTGCACGCACTCAAAAGACGTGCAACCGCTAGTTTTAATTGTGGCGACATTGAATGCAAGCTGGCTAAGGCGTGCGTGATGATGTATCTCCCTCAAAATGATTATAAGCTTAAATCGATCATTTCATTGATCGATTCAGAGCGATATTGTCCTGTGTATATGACTTGGCCGAGTTATCAATATCAGCGAACTCCTTTCATCTTTGGCAGAGATTATGATCTTCTATATTAGCCAATTCACCTTTTGGACTTCAACGATTTTGTCTCAGAGGCATCAGTGACTATATTTCATGTTGTGACTCCATTTTGGCATCAGCAATTTTCCTTCACAAGATTTTGGCGATTTTCACCAGGGGTCGATTTGTATCAGTTTATAGGTCGGCGACTTATCTCAGATCAGCGACGTCTTGCATTTTGATGATCAGCGACCCATCTTAGATCAACAACTTAATCAAATCGATCTTCATCAAGCGATTTTTGTCATCTCTGTAGGTTGGCGATTTTGATCAACGTAGATAGCAACTTCATCTCTGCAAACCACAACGAACCGTATCATTCTCGTTGTCATCGATTTGATCATTGATGTGTATTCTTCATTAGAATCGGCTTATGTTAGAGGCAAATATTGAGGCGATTTCCAGTGGTAAATTTTGAATGAAGGTGAGTTATCACATGATCAACGACTATGTTGGACACACTAATTTAAACCTCTGATATGCTATTTACATAGAATAATGGCCTTGCGACTTTGAAGTTTGACCACCGAGACTGAATTGCAAGTGAACAGTGGCAAACTCTTGATTGATCAAAATTTGTGTCTTGAAATACTGCGATTTCATCTTGGAAAGCGATCCACATTTGATTTGAAAAGTGAACTAAAATTACGCTTAAATTTGATCAGCGGATGCCTATTTATTTTAATCACTTCGAAACGATTACCTTCACCCAAGGAGGATAATCCCATTAGTATATTCATTCTCAGAATTAAGTTTAAGACCGGTTATTTTATCAGATTTTGCTTCCGTATTGAATGTGTTTTAATCACTTTCAAGTGTGTAATTAGCATTATAGTTGAATCAAATCATTGTTAATCAATGGTTGAAGGCGTAACCTAGGATTGCAAGGTTTTTATCAAATTTTCATGCCTACATAATTGATTTCATATTTGCAAGCGAATTTCATTACATGACACTAACTTAGTCAAATATCACATGTGCATGATGGTACGATCGTGACAAGCGCTTTTCAAGGAAGACTTGAAGAGCATCATCATCAAGTCGAAGATCAAGTCATATTGGAGCAATGTAGGCGACACAAAGCTCAGACAAGTCGACATGAAGAAATTTCAAGGCATGCTCTACATCACCAGACCAACAAGACCCGCAACACCGATGATAGAAGGTGGCATCGTCAAGATAGTCGACTTCCTCTTAGCAGTGCAGTGCAATAAGCTCATCGTTGGATGCGCGAGGTGCTACAATCTTGATAGAAGAGTGATTACCACACTAGATGAGAGAGATAGATTATGTCTTCGAGGAAGCAATTAGCAAAGCATTTCACATACCTCAATTCACGAACATGATATACGAAATCCATGAAAACGCGAAGGCAATTTACGACAACGACACAGAGAAATTTTTTGGATAGTCAACAGGTATTGGTTATCAAAGATTACGGCAAGGTCTCATTGGAGAGAACATTGCACTTCAAATCTTTACAATGCAGCTGATACGATCGTCAAGTCGCAAGCTCATGCAAGGCAAGAATAAGAGTCACTCCAGGTGCAATATGCATTTCAAGGCACGATGAGGATCATGCATAGGTAAGACAAGGTCTACGTCAGATGCAAATGCTAGTTATCACGAATGTAGGTGATCGCGAATGCATGTGATTGCAAGTGATCAAGGCATGCAGTCGTTTTAGAAGAGTTAATCAAAGTTAGAAGGTCGACATGAGCGGAGTCATCACCACATCAAGCGCTCGCACATGTTCAGTATCAAGAGATATGCCGCATTCAAATACACACTTAGGATGAGTTATAAAGATCAAGCTAGTTGAGGTGGCATCTAGTCGTCATTACATCCAATCACATTATTTCACAAGAAGGCATCTAGATTCAATGAACCTGGCTCATCTAGATAACTGCTACATGGGAACAAAGTTTGATGTTAACTACCCTCGCCATCTATTGGCCAAATTTTCTAAGGAGGACATGTGTCCTATCATTTGTAATTGTATCATTGGTCAAGCGTTTAATGCTTTGTAATGGGGTCAACAAACCTTAATTAATGTTTCTATCTTGTAATCGTGACCATTGATCTCAAATCGATCTGAGCCACTGAAATGTAATGAGAGCACTGTAAAAGGCCTCACTTCTTCATTTGTAAGGTTGATAGTCAATCGTTAGAAAATAGTTAGGTCAATAGACATTACATAGATAGTATTTTAGAATAGAGTAGAAAGAGAAGGCAAAGATTGTTGCCAAGACATTGTTGCAAAAGACATGTAAACTTCATTGAAGAAATTGTGAATTCTACGTGTTGATTAAACAATTTGCATGGTCTCTATACTTCTCAATTTTATTTCAAGTTATACAGATGAATGGAAGAATTGTGTGATCAATGGTGAAATTCACATATCCATACTACTAACACTTTGTCGATGGTAAAGTGCCTTGCATGGTGAATTGGATCCATATTAGGCCATACTTAACTTCAACTATCATTCCTTCGTTGATATGCATCAACATGATGGTGTCTATGCTTATGGTGGTGGCCTTGTGGAGATGTTTGTTGCATGTTGAAGCAAGACTTAGTTAGAGTTTCATCAGAGATCATTCATTGCTCCTACATTATTAGAATTATATATCTCTCAACCCTATCCTTTTTCCCTTTTTTTAATCAAGTGAAATCTCTTGTTCCAGTAGTCATCCGAGCATTCAACGTAAGTCCCCTTGTAGGTACACTAAATCACATCAATACCATTGAAGCTATCCGACACATTAAGACCTAACATAAGAGAACCTTGGAGTCATCTCAAGTGATCCTTTATAGATCTTCAACATTTGAGAGTCTTTTTATCAAGAGAGGATAGAGTACCCTTGGTATTTTATTCTGTGTTCGATAGTGCATCAAAACACCATCAACAGAATTGGCGCTAGAAGCAAGGCATGATCGACAATGAATACATGAGCAGTGGATTCCGGTTCTTATCAAGTTAATTTTAAAGTAGTACGCACAAGAAAGGAAAGTGATCGGTAGAATATCAATTGGGCTTACAAACAAAAGAAGCATATCACATAGCTGGAACCAGTTGAGATTTCAAGTTACATATGAGATTTGCAAGATCTCTCTTATTCCAAAAAATTCAAAAAATCCAAAAATAGAAAATTGAAAAAAAAGGAAAGAATTCTCAATTGAGCAACAATGTCACGAAGATGAGCAAGAAGTTGATATCTCACAAATTTGGTGGAGATGGAATGCATAGCTTCATCCAAGTCATTTGTCTGAGTTTTCATCACCTAGACATTACAGAATGCATGAAATAAATGAACACAATGAAATGCATTTCTTCACATTCTTGTCAAGGATGGAATTAGCAACACAAGGAAAGATCTTCTTTTGGGATGTCCCCAAGCTAGAGGCAGAGGAAGGCAATTTCAGTGTCCGAATGAGTAAAGATCCTCTTTCAAGATTCTTAGTGATGATTAAAAATCAGCTTGCCATCAAAGGCAAATTGCACTTGGAGAAAATATTGCTACTAACATGGTGTAGAATTCACAATGTACCTCACACCGAGTTTACTTGCTCACTTTGTGAAATGGCTATCAATCAAGAGAGGTATCAATTTGGATTGCCAAACTTATCCAAGGAGGAGTGTATCAAGAGTAGATATTGGAGCAAATACCTTGTAGCTGAATTTAAAAGAGCGCATGAACAAGACATCGCTACATCATCCAACAACGAAGGAAGCCAGTTGCAAGTCAATGACACACATTTACATGGCGATCAATGTGTTATAGGACTTGCATTTAAGGAGTGCGCTACAACTGCATCCCAAGATAATGAATTATAGGAAGACAGTGTAAGTATGCAAATTGAGACAACAAAAATGACGAATGATGAACAACATGTCAGTTTGACAGTCAAGGAAGATAATGATTCACATCTATTGCAAGAGGAGTTCCTTGACGAATCCTCACTCTCACTATAAAAGGAGGTCCTTGAGAATGAATTGAAAGAAGTTTCAAGTAGTGATCTCGAAGGAGATACAGTCACATGGAGATATTGAAAAAAGAATTGCAGGTTATCACAAGTGAGCCTAAGTATGATGAACAATTTGAAGCGTCACACAAAACTATCATCATCGTCATGCTATTAGAGGGGGTGCTAAATGATCTTATAGAAGAGACACAGTAGGAGTCACTGCTGACATTGTTCCAAGACAAGCAAGTTGCTATGAGTGGCATGATTCATCATCAACTTCGACCTCCCGAAGCAGTATTAGAAGAATGGCTAGGCGACAACATGATTTGACTCGATGATCAATATGTTATAGTGAGCGAAATCTTCACCTACCTCGCGTCCAAGGAAAATGAAGAAGTAGTTGAAGACATTCAAGACACCAGGATATTAGCAAGCAAAGGTCAATGTGTGGAGACATCAAGGCATGAAGCTCTACAAAACATGGATTTTTGTGAAGATTATCAAGCAATTGAGGAAGAAAATGTAACAAATAGTGTAAATGACTTGGAGGGTCATCATGACTTGTAAATATAGGTGTCCTAGTTTAGTATAGTTTAGAGTTCATGTCTTTTACAATAAATGAGAATATACTGGTATTGGAACAAGAATGAGTAGGGAAAACTCGAAGGCCTTATATTCTAATGGTCTTCAATAACTTACCTTGATGTTGGATAACTAAGAAAGGAAAACAGTAATTGTAAGTGATTGTAAAGGAAAAAGTTTAAGTAATCAAATTCAAAAATATTTTGATAGCACCCTTGTGGTCTTCCATCAAAAATAGAAGCAAATATTGTGGATTGTAGAATTCCAGTGGACTTCTCATCTTTACTCTTTACTTGTAATTAACGAAAGTATTTGTAGTGGATATCCTCCAAAGGATGACTTTCTTGGAGTAAAGATAATGCATATGTATAGATTTCAATTAAATGAATAATTTATAGTTGGTAATTAAATGATTAATTATATTTCTGGCCAGTTATTTTAAATTTTTATACGCATAAGTTTCAATTATATGGATAATTTACATTTTTCTAATTTTAAATTTAAATTATATACAGTTTCTCTAACATTCACTTTTTAATTCATAAAACATATGTTACTACTTTTTAATTTGTCTAGATAAACCATTCTTCATTCTTTTTTATAGTTAAATATCTGATTATTTGTTCAATTACATGTTTTCTTGGACAAGTGAAGTTGGTCCCATCGTTTGATATCCACAAACTATCATATGACCTCCGATAATGATACAAAGAGTGCTAAATAGATATCCATCTAAGTGGTGAGGGTAAAATAAATTCTGGTAAAGATAAAATAAACTGTACAGTCCGAGATGAAGAGGGGAAACCCCTGTTAATGTGCAACATTGAACCTGAAATATGGATTGATCAAGTTAAAGATGCATATAATCATCAAACTCATAGTACAGAGAGCTAAAAATGTCTGCTTGTGTGTCCATATATTAAAACGAGGAGCATATGACTGTCTGGTTGTATTTCTTGGACCTTATCATGACAAGAAACACTAGCAGCTGACTACAACGGACAAATATAACCTCCAAGTAGTAAACAAAACTGTGGAAAGGATCCCTCACATGACCATAGACAATTTAGTCGCAAAAGTCAAAGAGATAGATACGAAAATGAGAGTTTGCTATGAAGATTCAGCCTTTGAATGGGATGAAGATATGCTTGCATGAATGATGGTCATGGATGCATGCTTTATTCTTGAGTTGAATGGACTTACCCAATTCCAGCCTTATTTTCGGCTTAAGAAACCTAAAATCAAAAGACGAGAGATTATACTGGACATTTTGAAGTAGGAAAATGAGATTCCTTTCTGTATTCTGAAAATGATCCTACAATTGGAATGGAAAGACTCTTTATTAGTACAAGATTGCTTATCCAAACCTTTGTGTGACTGGATTTATTCGTTCTCAAGCAAATCAGGAGAAATAGAATTTGTGAAACATATTGAAAGTGGTCCATTCCATCTATTAGATTTGTCAAGATAGATAATTGTAAATTTCTTATCAAATCCTGGTTCAGGTTGTGAGTCTACTATCCCTGTTAAATGTTGTGCTTGCAATGTTCATTGCTACACTTCTACTTGCATTGTTGCTCCAAATAGCGTTGCTTGTTTTAGAGGGACAAGCTTTTTCTTCTTAGTCTATTTCACATCCAAGGCAAGCCACCTTTCGAGTGATCCCTGTTCTGTCCTCCAACTATATTACTCTCAACATCACAAAGCTCTACAACACTTTCAGTTGCACTGACATGTTGATCATCTTGGCCCTCTTCTTTGTCTAGATCGAAATTGTGAACATGACTGCTTTCTATAGCATGTCTGTTAGTAGTGGTCCTGGCAGAATTAGAAGTCGTTCTGGTGACTGGCTTATCTCCATTGTCACTTGAGTCTATGCACTCTAGTTAACCAGCATCCTCCACCTTTCAGCAACATGCAAATGAATTAAATCCCTAAGAGCCAACTGTTTGCCCCACTCATTTGTCCCCTGTAACCTGTGGTGATCTCTAGGCTGATGTTTTGCAGACCCAATGCTGTCCTCGGAAGTTACGCCTTCTCTCATATTGATAACCACAACTGCCTCTGTATCATCCAATCTAAGCATGTCAAGATTGGTTTTTGACAGCCATTTGTTAAATGTCGATCAATTTGCCGTAAGAACATTGCAAAAGGAAGAAATCATGAAATAATATTGAATGCTCCCGCACTACTACATGGAATGGTCATGATGGCAATGTACAAATGTTGCAATAAAGTGCACATAGATTCTTATGTATAAATTGTTTTAATTCCAATTATTTATTAATAAAGTTTGGATTTTGTCAATGTTCTCTTTAGTTAAAATATGGGCATGACAACTACAATAAATAATAAAGAATGCCAACTAGTGGGAATTTTGTTCTCTCCCACATGATATTATGGTTCTGGTCTTACTCTTAATACATTATCAATGCTCTAGAGTGCATGCCAACATGTCAAAACTACTTATATGACATTGTATCTAATTTAAAGTATCCACCTTGAAAATGAATTGGACTTCATATTCCTTAAAATGAAGGATACTAGTCAAATATTAAAGATTTTTTGTTTACAATCTAGAAAGTTTCAAAAGACATTGAGCCCTAACTTTTCTAAAAATTTGAAAAAAAATTAAAATATATTTTTGATTAATAAATATTTGTGTCAGTAATATTTTATTCTTTCCCATTAGAAATGCCCTCTAGAATAAAACCGTAAATTTTATCTTTAATTTTTATAAAAAGGTATAATTTTTCCAATATATTGTAAAAAATTACTAGTGATTTTCTTTATACTTGAAACAAACACCCCTAAAATATTGAATTTCCATTGACGTTGAAGAGCGTTTCTGGCTGCCCTTTTCTTTGCCACTTCTTTCTTTGTACATTCACCCCTCCCAACCATCTCATCGTCTATAAATACTTCCACAACTATCTTTTCTTTATACATGACACATTTTCCAGTTTTTTGACATAATTCTTGAAGTTCTGAAACGGGATGCTTTTCCAATGTCTCCGGTGTGACCAGTGGTTCTAACAAATTCTTGAATTTCTACCATAAATGAAAGAAGAAGAAAGATGGTATCACTATACTCCATCATCTTAAAGTTTTGTATGAAAATATAAATCTTAGCATAATAATAAATCTAAACATATGAAAATAAGAGTAGAGATTGAGTTGTGTTAATACCTCCCAAACTTCTTCCAAAGAAGAGTCAATATTTTGCAATAACTTACCACTGCTATCAATGTTATTGCTATCAAAGTTAATGCTATCAAGAAACATTGCACCTGCTATTGATTCAACTATATTAAACAAAACAGAGGGTGGGTTCAGATCTTTTTCGTTTTCGTTGATTTCTTTAGTGAATGTCTTCACCTACAAGACACCAAAAAATGAACTTTAGTAAGAATGTCTTCACCTACAAGACACCCAAAAAATATTTTGAAGAGTTACCATATCATTTAGGTCATCATACGGAATTGTCAGATGGTTATCAACTCCTAATTTTTGTACAGCAACTCGTTCCAGATTTTCGTTGCCCATAATTTCAGATCTTAAGCAGCTCAACACGCCTTCATTCTCGTGGGGATAAGTCATGTACAAATATTTTGCTATTGCTAGCTTAAAGAACAAAGTTCCAAGGAACTCCAATGATTCATAAGATCTCAGACCTGCTGATTCAACTGCTTTTGTGCATTCATCGCATCGTATGGAAGCGCTTCCAAATAGCATCTCCACAGGCTTACAAAATGACTCTCTCAACAAATCCTTCCTCTTGAAACTATACTTTAAGTTTCCTTCAATCTTGTCCAACACATCAGACTTATATGAAGGTTTCTGGATATCGGATTTTAAATTTTCAATAAACGTTTTGTTTTCATTGCACTTGCATTGTTTTTTCTTTGCTTTGTTTATTGGACCGGCAACAGTTTCGCTTGTAGAAGGATTCTCCTCTCGACTTAGCACTGGATTTAACATAGGCTTGAAGACCTGTAAATGTGTTTAATACTATGGAATTTTAAAAAACGCAATGTGTTTAATAATAACTAAACACAATGTGTTTAATACTATGGAATATTAAAAAAATGAATATTTTCTTACTTCCCAAACTTTCTCAAATGAAAATGCACTATCCACATGCACAGCTCCGACTAGGGCTTCAATTAGGTTTGCAAGAACCTTTGGAGGTTTAACATCGCTGTTTGATATAGATTCATCTGCCATAGCTTCTTCGCATTTATCAGCCTGTAAAAACACATCGAGAGGAAGAGTTCAATAGTGACTAAATAAGGAGTTTTTCAAAGGTTTCAATATGAAATACTCACCCTATTTTTCACAGCGTTATCTAATAGGTAGTTGTGAAACTTATTTTTTAGTGCAGCCCTTCCAAGGACATCATTCTCCACATTTATTGTGACTAATTTGACGAATGTTTTCTTATCGATTTCTTTACAAGTCTTGTATACGTTAATGGCAATCAGAAACTCTAATACTGCATCTCCAAAGAATTCTAGGCGGTGATAAGATTCTAGTGCTTCTTTCAATAAATCTTTGTTGTTGAAGCTGTATTTTAAAATTGATTCTATCTCATCTATTTCAGTTCGGAAATGTATCCACTCCATTTTCTCAGCCATAAAATAAACAAAAATGTTATTAAAATTGACGTTCTGTATGTAATTGATAGTTGGCTGGAACTTTACCACAATCTAAGAATTTTAAAAGTATATAACACAAAATGAGTAACAGATGGATTTTACGGTGTTTTCACAAAAATACATTAGAAACCTTTTTCATTTATACTATTGCAAAAGGGTTTCCAGGCTTGGGTTACGTCGATTCCATTCGGATAGAGATCATCTTAATTATACTATCCTCCACATAATAAAAACGGTTTTAACGCTTTATACAGTTCATGATTATTATTCATTAGATTTGAAATATGGTATTTTTGCTATACTAATAAATTAATTATATCATTTTAATTGATTTTATAAAATTTTGGTAGTAAAAATACAATTAGTAAGTAAAATAGGAGATAAAATTAAATTAAATTTAAATTATATAATCCCTATCTTGGGAGCCTTTCCGAAGTTCTTCAGAGTTATGGCTAGCTCTGACTTCTCTTTTGAAGATAACATTTTTCTGACTGATTTTCTTGTTGATAGTACATTTTTCTGGCTGATTGTCTTGTTGATGGTACAGTTAGCTTCCGGGTGAAGTAAAATTTGGTAATGAGGAGTTTTAAACTCATGTTACAGCCCTTTTTGCGGCTGCTCATGCAGGGCGTGTTGACCTTATACGCAATCTTCTGTCTGTAAATTCTTGCACATCAACATGAGAAAGTGAATAAAACTAATCA
Organism: Cryptomeria japonica; assembly: GCF_030272615.1. Lineage (NCBI taxonomy): Eukaryota > Viridiplantae > Streptophyta > Pinopsida > Cupressales > Cupressaceae > Cryptomeria > Cryptomeria japonica. The sequence continues at coordinate 6,718 of NW_026729209.1, read as the reverse complement.
TTTTTTATTTCACATCTTTACAATCCACTAAATTTTTTCATGTTACTTGAGGTCCAAAATTATTTTTTAAATGTTATAATAATTAATTTAAATTTTTTTTTGAAAGAGTTAATTGAATTGCTAGGAAGATCGTAAAACCTTTCTAGCGATGTATCTTTGAATGACCTATGAAATAATTTTGGAAGAAGAACACAATCCAAATATAAGTGGTCATGAGAACCGTCCAAGGCTAAGAACAGTTTGCTAGTATAAAGTTACTTTGAGCATGTTAAAAATGTATAAAAATAAATAATACTATATACGAAACATACTTTACTGCTTGCATGTATCTTTGTTAAAAAACATACTTTTCTCATTTTACCGCTTGCAGGAATCTTTGTTAAAAAACATACATTTCAAGTATAGTATAAAGTTACTTTGAGCATGTTAAAAATGTATAAAAATAAATAATACTATATACGAAACATACTTTACTGCTTGCATGTATCTTTGTTAAAAAACATACTTTTCTCATTTTACCGCTTGCAGGAATCTTTGTTAAAAAACATACATTTCAAGTACACTACACAGAAACATGATAAAATTTAAAAATTTGGGTGAGACAGGAACATGATAAACTGTAAAAATTTGGGTGAGCTGCCAAAGAAATCATCATGGAGAACGCCAGCTGCAATCTTAATTTTCACATTAAAAACCTGCCAAGCTCGTACAATCCGCTTAAGGAGACATTAATAATCTCAGAAAACATTTTGGAAAATAAAAAATAAAATAAACTGCAGGAAAAAAATCAAACAATCAATAATATATCAAAAAAATTAATAAATTTTAAAACAGTTTAATAAGAAGAAAAATGAAAGTTTAGCATAAGATAATGTTTTCCACTTTTCATAATTACCAAAGCAGTTTATTAAGTAGGGACTAAAAATTATTAAGGGTTATTATCTTTTGTTTCGAAGGCATAAAGAAGGTATTCTCGGTTTACATCTTTCAGTCTTCAAACCGTAGCCGATATGCTAGGGCACGGGCTTTAGTGGGAAATTGTTACCAGGCATCTTCTGAGGTACTGAGGTTGGTTCGTTTTTCAAATACATTGACGATGTGTGGTTAAAGATGAATACCTAATCTTTTTTATTATCATGCATCATTTTTTTTATTTTTTATTTTTGGTTAAAGATGAATACTTACTTTAGTTAGTTTGAGATTATAGTGGGAAATTCCAAATCGTTGTGTAAATATTCCCTTCTTTCTGTTGTTGTTTCAGTTATCAAAAATAGTTTCATATACAGAATTTCTGATGACATCTATAAGGGTTTTCATTTTTTAAAAGTGTATAGTCACTATAAATGAGTTCGATTGGGTATTGAAAGAAAATATTCTTTATGAACACATTTTGTTAAAAAGAGTTTCTGAATATATTTGCATACACCAAAATTTTTGAGTCTCAAAGACATGAGATAGTCAAGAAATGTTGTAAAATGAAACAGAGCTTATACTTTGTATTTGTTACTTTCAGAACTATGATAAGATTTCTGTATTAGCCAGTGAGGCACATTTTATTTGTGAGTGAGACAATTTTGTATCACACAGTGAAACAATTCTATTTTTCTTCCTTGAAAGGGTTTTCCACTCAGAAATATTGTATCATGGTCTTGTTGATTGTTATTACCTGCACTTTCAAATCTTTGATCTTTTTGCATCTCATGATATGAATTAGTATTTCAGTCTATCATTATTTCAGTGTATTATTGCTGTTATCTTTCGTTACAAGCAAAGAGTTCAACCTTGTTAATTTGTCACCGTGAAGTGGATAAACATTGAATAAGTAATTGGATAATCATGTCACAAATAGTCTCTGATTAAAGTCTTCAAAACGGGTGTTTAAAACTTGTGCAAATTTTTAAATCCTGGTAGTGAATATAATGACTCAGAGGAAGGTTCTTCTACATCAAAAGCACCCTTATTTGATGCTAATAATTTTTCTTTCTGGAGTCTTAGAATGGAGAATTATCTGTCATCATTAGGTTTTGATGTTTGGGATTCGGTTACTCAAGGTTATACATTGGCTCCAAAATGTCCTTCCACAGCTGATGAAGAAAAGGCATATGGGAGAAATGCCAAAGCTAAAAATGCTATACTATGTGGATTAACTAATGAAATACTTGTTAAAGTTATGCATTGTAAAAGTGCTAAAGAAGTTTGGAATAAACTTGTTAGTATTTATCAGGGTGATGATAAAAGAAGCTAAACTGCAACAACTTAGGACAATATTTGAAAGCCTTAAAATGAATGAAGAGGAGAAGATAGAAGAATATTTTCTTAGGATAGATGAGAAAATAAATTCTATGAGAGGTCTTGGTGAAACAGTTGAAGACAAAACAGTTATTAAAAAGGTTCTAAGATCACTACCATCTAAATATGACTCAAAGGTCACAATAATTAAAGAGGCCAAAGACTTTAAAAAAATCTCTCTAGATGAACTACATGGATCACTTACTACATATGAAATGAGAATTCAAAATGATTTGCCCTCTAGCAAAGAAACTGCTTTTAAAATTGTGAAGAAATACAAAGCATTAGACTCTGAGTGTGAAGATTTAAATGAAGATGAACTGAATCTTGTTAGAAAACTAAAAAGAGGTTCAAGAAAATATAGGAGAAAACTCCTTTCAAATGCTTTAATTGTGGTAATGTAGGCCACTTTGCAACATAATGCTCTTATGTAAAACTTGGAAATGATAAGGAGGAAGAAGACAAAGTAAAAAGAAACAATATACCTTCAAAAGAAATAACAAATATAGAAAGAAAAGTCTTTTGATAGAAGACTTAGAAAATACTGGAAGTTATTCTAAGAGTTTTGATAATGAACAAGAGGAGATTTGTTTCATGGTTATCATATGTTCTAATAAAAATGAGAATAATCTAGAGGTCCATTCAGATAAGGAAGATAAACGAGAAGATGAAGTTGATCTTGAAGGTGAACTCTTGTGTGCACATAAGGAGATTAAGAGACCTCCTTGATATCAACCTTCTAACCTCCTTGTCCAAGGTTGCCTCTAATGGATTTTCAAACTCCCTCTGAATATTTATTCCTCCTCTTTGAAGAAACATCTTCAGCCACCAACTTAAGCTCATTGTGGAAATTATCAAGTTCTTTATTCACTTTCGTATGTTGATGTGCAAGAATTTACAGACAAAAAATAGAGATAAGATATTTTCTATGAAATTTCATTTACTTACACATTTATACTTAGTCATTTATGATTATCATTTGTTTGTTATTCAATATGAGGGTTCTTCCTCTAGGAATTGAGTTGAAAATTTATCTAGCTCCTTTATCCTACAAGAATTTAAGAAAAAACTTATTAAGATAAATGCTCATTCTCCTAATAATGTTAAATCTTGAGCTCTAGCTTCAACACCTCATATTATAGTCCACTATTCTTCTAGACAAAATAGTCAATATTTTTCCTAGATTTGTAGGCCCTTGCATTCCATTATGCTTCAATTTATAAACAAAAAACTTAATTATAATTCCTTTCATCCATCCCATTGATAATTACAAACCTATACCTATTTTGTATAATCCAATGTCCTTTAATCAATATCATCATACTTTTAGAAATGATATCAAGCAATGTATACATCTAAGATATGAAATCCGTGAACTTATTTACTCTAATATAGTTGCATAATATAAGTGATAAAGCGATTAAATTCATATCACCTCCTAATAAAAACTTACAAATTTTCATTAAACTTTAATTTTTCCATCCAAAAAATATTTTGGAGAGATTTTTATTAAATAGACATTTATATCAAAACCAACCAAGCATAAAATTTAGTTAATTTTATAAAAACTTTATTTAAACAAGAGAAATCAAAACCTAAGCTCAAACCTAGTATTACATTCACCCGTAGTGATAACTTAATGCATGCGCCTCAAGGACTAGTATACATCATGATTACAATGAATGAAAAACCCATACATGGGGTGGTCATTGTTATGGTATGCATTATAAATATAATTATAGAAAAGATCCTTTTCACATACTAATTATATAAATAAATTATAATATATTAGAATTCTTGATTGTGGTTCACAATGGTTTCACTTGTACCATTATCAGTTTCATAACCCTTCAAGTCTAGGTTGGACAAAGGATCTTATATGCACCCTTAATTATAATTACCACATAAAAAAAGTCATTTGAATTTGTATCATCCTTTAGGTCACCTCCATGAATGAAATCTGTTTTGTAATCCATAAGTGTTTAAATTTTCATTTTAAGAACAACTGCATACCATATTTTATAAATGATTCTAGCCATTTCTTTGACATGGAAACTTTACACTTTACTACTTTTGGCTACAACCATATTTACCCTTTCAAATAAATGAAGAATCTTTGTTGCTTTATCACCAAAAATTTACAGCCAATGGAATAACTGAATTTTCTTTATGTAGTTCCTCATGTCCAACTCTAACTATTATCCCTTAGGATCTTATGACTTCTATGGATATGAAAGTAAACTCATCCTACACTATAGGTAATGAGTGAATCAAATCTATGATTAAGAGTCTTTTCCTTCTTGTCTTTGGACATGCAGTGTCATGGGTAAAACACTTTGTTGGTGAAGTGACCACCAAGGTTCAAACCCCTGCTGGTCCACTATGCTCGCAGGCCTTGTGTCTTCATTGGGTCACTGTGCTCGTGGGTTTAAACAAGTAAAGTAGGGGGATGAGGTAAATGAGGAAATAGAATTGATGTTGAGCTATACCTTGCCTTCTCCTATAGGAAAGCTAAACTATAAACTATAAAATTATAATACAAGAGAGCACCATAGAAGTCATTGTGCTTTGTCTCATTAGCTTGATAGGAAAAGTGAGTCTTCCCCTATGTAATTGACAATTTATATGTACCAAGTTTCACAAATTTCACTACCTTCACTAGTCTTAAGTTTGATCCTTACTTTGTCCAACCTAACCAAAATATCAAGTCGTCAATTCAAAGGGATTCTTCTGGGTTAGTGCAGGATCAAGGGGGGCCAAAAAGTGGCGATGTGAAAAAAATAGCCTTCTTAACTCGCCTACAAACACGAAAATCCATGTTGACTTTTTGCTTGGCCTGGGTGTTAGTACACTGGTAATTACCTATGCAAATCAGATATCCGATTTTTATTTATAATTTTAATTTAAAAAATATATTATATGTTACATATTATATAATATATAATCTATTATTATATTATATAATAATATATATAATATATTATAATATTATATTATATTATATATAATAATGTAATATTATATTATATTATATATAATAATGTAATATTATATTATATTATATATAATATAATATAATATTATATTATATATAATATAATATAATATTATATTATATATAATATTATATTATATAATAATATAATATTATATTATATATATTATTATAATATTATATTATATTATAATATTATATTATATTATAATATAATATAATATAATATAATATAATATAATATAATATAATATAATATTATATTATATTATATTATATTATATTATATAATACAATACGTATTGTATTATATAATATAATACAATACGTATTGTATTATATTATATTATATATTATAGTATATATAATATAATACAATACGTATTATATAATATAATAATATATTATATAATATATTATTATATTATATAATATATTATTATATTATATAATATAATAATATATTATATAATATATTATTATATTATATAATATAATATAATATTATATTATATATGTTATTTAAAAATAATTTAAGTATAAAAATCGGATTTTCGATTTTCTGAGACTTTTATATTTTGACAGTGGCAGCCTGTGAGTCATTTTTAACTCCCGGGCCGCGCAATTTCATCACAATCCGATATCCACTCCATCCGATATCCGGTTTTTTGACAAAAAGTTGCTAAAAGATAGATTCAGAGGTAAGAATTTTATCATTTTGAATCATTTTCATTCATTTTTTGTATTTTTTCTTAATGTTTATTTAATTTTTCATTGAAAATATGGTTTTTTTAATGGAAACTAGGTTTTTTAAAATCAAATACCTAATTGTTTAAGTTTGTTAACTAAATTTAATTGTTTACATTCAATTAGGTTAAAAATGGGGGATAACAATGAAAACACCGACGAACAACAACTGAAACAACCAAACCCTCATTTTCCAAAGCCCCCTTCAATTCAGGATTTGATTGCACAAAATTTGAATGAATTGAGGGGGATTGCAGAAGTATATCGTAGGATCCCTCGTCTAAACCCAATGTTTGATCCTCTCATGTCGATCATAAAAAGTATGGAAACCATGACTTAGGAGCACGATGCCGCCCTTTTGTGGTGAGATTCTATGAGGGAAAAATATGCAGATGGCTTGTCGTATAAGGATATCAAGGATCTTGAGATATCCAAAGCCGAAATCACCTCATTGTTTGTCAATCCCCGTACTAGTCAGCCCGTAGATCCCCAAAAATAAAACTTTCTATTAAATGGTTCACAAATGATGGGATTGTGAAAAACTTTTGGGATCGTTGGTGGATGGTTTTCAAAAAACCACCCAACAACAATCTTGATATCCCCTTCTATTTTATAAAAAAATTGTATGCTAAGTTTTTTTTACACAAACATGTGAACTACTTTGACATCCAACCTTTCCAGGGTGTA